>NC_051286.1:23927841-24042504 GCF_015220745.1 Sebastes umbrosus | reverse complement strand
CACTGCTGCTCTTATGGCATTTACATGTCAGCCAAATAAACAGGCTATTTACATGTGAGCGCTGGTGACATAATGTCATGTGGCATCTCTTTATAGGCACGGTAGGCAGGCACAGTGATTTATGACGGAGAGGCAGCCCATAAAAATCTTTATTTCATGTAGAATAATACAAACACTCTTTTAGTTTTAACGGCTGAAGCTATTTCTTACGAAAAATCTCCAAATGCAGCTGTATTTTTCCATCACCAAAAATGTGTCTTTTATAAAAATCATGCAGCTTTTTATGAGGATTGGAGACTTAGACCCTGTCTATACAGATATTTTTAAAAACTGATATTTCCCTCTACGTTTTGGCCTCTCGTCCACACGCAAACACAGTTTTGGGTCTGTTGGGTTTTGAAAATGTCTTCGAAGGTGCAGATTTTTAAAAACTGTGGTTACTTTATATCCGTCTGGACGTGTAAAAACAGAGCGTTTAAGAAACGATGATGTCATCTCCTCATTTAGCTCATGCCCATTGTTGCTTTGTGTATTGAGAACAAACAAAGATGGCGGACTACCAGCTTTTTTTAATGTTTTGTAAGCACTGCTCAGACTAATTACTACTTTACATTTAAAAATGTTCCAGTCACAGGAGGCCAAAGCGGGAACACATTAAACATGTGGAGGTTGAATGGTGATTAATGTGCTTTTGGGGCGATTGAAGGCGAGGTCTGGAGCACTAAGAAGGGCTGTGGACATAAACCTGAATAACCTCTCTGTCCTCATTTATGCATGTAAAGAGACAGTTGATGACAGCAGAGTGATGACAGAAATCCCCCCCACCAACAATAATAACTGTTATCAAACTGACTGTAATGAAGCCGAAGGAAAGGGAGGTAGAAGGCTGGTAACAAAATTCCTTGTGATCTCATGTGAATATTACTGCGAGCGTTTGGAGTCGTTTTTGCATTGGAGTGTGGATGAGATATTTTGTAAAACGAAGATTGTGTGGACAGATTTTTTTTTTTTATAACGGAGGGGAAAATATAATTTTTTTTTAAATATCTGTATAGGTGTAGACAGGGCCTTAACCTCCCGGCACTATTGTTCTTTCAGGTAACCTTATGGTCACTCTAATTATAAATAAGACATTAAAAGCTGGAGTATCCTAGCTGGACTGCCCACCAGTCTCATTAACAGCTACCTTCAATTTTGGCAGAAATCAACAGGACACCCACCGACATGGAATAACCAAGAGGCAAGCACACAGAACCTGCTAATACATTAAACCCAGATTAATGGATGCTCTTCACATTTTAAATCCAAAATCATATACTATTTTTTGTTTCAAATGTAGAGATTAAAATGTAAATTTAATATTTTTTTCCCCATCTTTGCACCAATTATACTACCACACACAGCGGTGGAAACATGGCCACAAAAGGAACAGCGCAACAACAACAAAAAAAAAGATGTGAAATATTCAGAGTAATGATGTGCTGTGAAAGAACGGGCACACTTTCAAACGGATTAGCAGAGAGCTTCAAAGATGACCCACTCAGTAAACACAGACACTGTGTTTCTGTGAGACCGTAGTCCCTTGTGAGTGGGTTTGACTGTGTGTGTGTGTGTGTCTATAGGGGTGACTGTGGCGGACGTGCTTGTTTGAAAAGCGTGGGATGCAAAGTGAACAAGAAAATACATGAGAGAGATAGAAAAATAAAAAGATGATGAGGGGATCAAGATGGGATGGAGAGAAGGGGAGAGAGAAAGGGAGAGGGAGGTATGGTGGCTTTTTTCTTTTGTCTTGAGCTGCAGCCTGTTTCATTAGCACACCAGCCAGCTCCCCTCCTCCTTCTCGCTGGCACCCCAGCCCCAGACGGAGAGCCCGGTTACCGTCCTAATGGCAGCTCTGTATTCATTATCACCTCCGCATACGCCTCCACCCCCCCACTCTGCCGGGATGGGGGGGCTGCTGTAATTGATAATTAAAGAGCAATAACACAGCGGTCAATGCAATCTCACCGCAGGAGCGCCTGAGACCCCCACCTCACACACACACACACACACTCTCCGAACACACACACACACACACACACAGAAAACAAGAAAGAGGTTGCACCGATCCTCGTGGTTTACCCACAGATGACCACTCATACAAAGAAACAGACACAGAAATGTGCTATCTCTTGGCACTAAGAAACACAACAAAATGTGTGTGCACACGCATGTATATGCAAATAAACACACACCCACACACACACCCCTGGTAGCTATATCCATAAACAAGCAGGGCAGCGCTGAGGAGCAGAGCCTTATAGGAGGAATAAAACGAAACAAAACAGAAACACACATGTTCATTTAGCAACGCAGGCACATCAATACGTCGACATGGAAGCGAGGCCACAGCCCTATTGATTATGAATGGGGACTATTCTCCTCCATTGGAAGTGCCAGTGCCTGTGAAGAGCTAATTAACATCTCGTTAGTCAGCATATTTCATGAGCCTACAAATACCTCCAACAATTGCTGCTAATTAAAGCGTGGCTCGCTTTCATACAACCAAAACATTCAAACTGGATTTTTGTCAGAGGTAATAAAAACACACAAGCAACAATGCTGTGATCAAACACACTGTCAGCGTATGTGTCAGTGTGTGTTGTTTGATCAAGCCGTCATATAAGAACCCCATTCTGTCACACACACAGTGACAGGGAGGAGAGACAGACAGAATTCATTAAAGAGGGTGAGGTCCCTCTCTCTCCGTCTCTCTCCTCTTGAAACTCGTTTAGTGCGGGGATGAGGATTCAATCTGCCGCTTGATGCGGTACGTGGGATGTAATTACAGAAGGAAAGCACAAGGCAGGGCTTCCACTGATTAGAGAGAGAGAGAGAGAGAGAACTAATGATTATGTATGTACTGTATGTGTCTGTGTGGGAGAGACACAGGTGACATTCCCTCTGCACTATGAACACTTTCTGTCTAATGCAAAGTTCAACATCTTTTAGAAGCTTGTTTTGCTTTTCTCACACTTTTCTTCAGTAGGCAGAATAGTTTTGGCATCACTGGGCAAAAATTCCATAATAACCTTTCAGCATATTGTAATTCAAATGTTCTGAGAGAAAACTAGACTTCTACTCCTCCTCATGGCTCTGTTTTCAGGCTTTAGAACATCTAGCCTGTGACGGGAGACTTTGACCAATCACAGGTCATTCCAGAGAGCGAGAGAGCGTTCCTATTGGCTGTGCTCCGGCTGGTGGGCGGTGCTTGGTATTTCCTCAACTGATCTCAACATGGCTGCCCGGTCACAAACTTTCTCATTTTACATCTAAACAGTACACTACAAGATGATTCTGAAAACATTTGAGGAGAGAAATAGACATTACAGTAACAGACTATTGATTCATATTTGATCAGCGCTGCCTAGTTTGACCGTTTGATCAGAGTGTGCGAGTGATTGACAGATGGCTCTCATAGACGGCAGCTGGACAGCAGAACAGCTCTGACTGGTTGTTTTCCTCCAGTCTGTGAAATCTTGCAGATGCCGTTAGGAGCACCGGAGGACAAGGAGGAACATGATTTTTTTCAGATCACCTGTCTCATGCACTACTGTCAGGATAAAGCGATCGTTTTATAGAAAAATAGCTTTTTTAATTATATTTGCTCCAATCTCACCTACTGCCGCTTTAAAGGAATACTTCAACCTTAGAATTTTACTCACCGCGTATTACCTATCATACTATCAGAAAACTGAGTAAATCCTTGATGAGTTGAAGTAAATGGATGCCAGAATTAACATCAGCAAAACTATATCAAAACATACGTCTCATGCGCGGACTTGCGTTGTGCCTGACAGCCGTGGCAGTAAATGTTTTATACAATCAGATTTTGGTGAAGATTCATGTGTTTGGGAAGTAGTGAGCATACTGGATAAATGAGACTTGCATTATATTGTACAAGTTTTGTGAGAGTTTGTAAACGGATGTTTTGATATAGTTTTGCTGATGTTAATTCTGGCATCCATTTACTTCAACTCATCAAGGATTTACTCAGTTTTCTGATACTCTGTTCACCATGGAGGCATGCAAGAAAAACAACGTTTTCTTCAAGAATTCAAGGTAACAATCGGGAGCTTTTATCTGGTGCCACAACAGGCAGAAAAATTAGATTCTGAGCATATGGTTATGATTATGAAGGTCCATACAGAAATGTTTTGACAAAAAGCAAGTCATCATCAGAGACACATGTAAATATAAAATATGTTATAAAAACAAACAGATATAGAAAACAAGATAAATTCATATCTTCATTTAGTCCATATGGTTTAATTGTATTGTATATGCAGTTGCTTTTCCCTGCACAAGACTTAATTTACAATACTGCCTAATCTGGGAGATCTGTACATTTCAATATGAGGATGGCGACAGATCCATGATTTGCATTAATATAGTGACAGGCCATTGTATTCACTAGTTTCCTGATGTGAACAGCTGTCTTACTTTTGACATGTGTCAGATATTGCTGTTATTAATCCTGTGTGCGCCTTTCTAGCATTGTCATACTTGTATTTTTAGATTGTTTTTCACGTGTATGAATGAATAGTCTGTGTATTTCTGTTTGCACGCTCACTTGCCTTGGATGGACCCTGGAGGGACAAATTAAGTATTTTGAACTGAAATTGAATTATTCTTATCATACCTCCAGCTGTTAATTGTTCTTACTATTGACATTTCTTCTTACTTACACCTGCACTATACAGTATATATATATATATATATATATATATATATATATACTGTTCATTCTGTATACACTGTACTGTACGTTACTCTGCACTTCACTTCTTTAGCACTACAATACCTACAGGTACAGCTACTTTGTATTTATGTCTTTACAGATTTACATTACTTTTTTACATTTCAACTGCACCCTTGTAAGTATATATATATATATATATATATATAACTAAAGATGTTTACATTCCAACTGTATCTTAGTTTATTCCTTTGTACATATTTACTCCCATTTTTATTTATTACTTGTATATAGTGCCAATACAACTCAGTCATGTGCAATATTTACTGTTTTTATAGGTGCTTCTCTCTCTCTGCAGGCAGAAGGAAAGAGGCTGGGTGGCGCGTCATGAACGCGTCATCAGTTACACTGCGCATGTCTTAAAGCCTGTGGTATTAATGCACAGGCTGAGCGGAGTTATTAAAAAAAAAATCCCGAATCCGGGACCATCGCTGACTTTTGGAGTAATCCTGTTAACAGACAAACCAACAAACCAACAAACAAACCAACGCTGGTGAAAACATAACCTCCTTCCTAGGCCTTGGAAGGAGGTAATAAAGGAATTCTATTCTATTCTATTCTGGTTAGATGCTAAACTGCATTTCGTTGCAAAGTTGAATCTAATCTAATCTAATCTAATCAAAGGATGTTGTATTGCTGTACAGATTGTACTGTGAATTGTCCTTAGTTTAAAGGTACATTTTGATATCTTCCCCTTGCATGGGTGCATGAATTCCTGAGCTTTGATACAGATCTGCTGTTTGTCCAAACATCTTATTAAAGCTTCAGACATCATTCCTCAAGGTCTCACCATATTAATCCTCCTTTTTCTGGATTGAAACATTATTAATCCTATTCTGTTGAGAAAGAGATCACATTAACCTTAAATCAGTAATGACTGAGGCCTAAAACATGTACTCAGTATGGGTCGTTTAACTCTCTGTGTGATGTGCATTGCATGTGTTTCACATTATACATGTGCACTTGAGCTCCTTGGTGAGCTAACATGTCAGGCAACCCCGCTGAGCAACATGTTACATGTTACTTCCAGCATGTTTTAGCCCTGACACAATGCCATGCTTCACACACAATGGTTACTCAGCACAACCAGTGTTCCATCAAACAACAACTGTGATGGAACACCTGGAGGTTGGATGACCAAACGCTACCAAGGCCTGGAGCTCAACGGTCTGCTGGTTTGAGATGAAAGTGGGCAGAGAGAGTGGACAAATCAAGTCATGCGTGGAGACGTGACACTGAGTGACTGACAGCTTATGAATGCCTGACTGACGTCCACTTCAGCCAATCAAAAGGTCAAAGGACAGAGATGAAAATTTCAAAACCATCCTTCCAATCAAAACCCTTCTCCATCTTGTTACATTTTCATAATGAGCTCATTTAAATGCAGATGAATTGGCCAGGTGCTATTTTAATAAAGACACACAGGGAAGGAAGATGAGCAAATAAACAGGAGAAGAGAGGGAAAGACGGTGTGTGTGAGAGGAGTGTATGAGCAAACGCATATGGCAGTGCATGTGTGAGCGCTTGTGTGGGAGAGCCATATGCTGCAAAATGGCAGCCCAGAGGGGGTGAGAGACTGATAAAGATAGAGCGAGAACTGGAAAGACCGAGACAGAAGAGTGAAAGAAGGAGAGAGAACAACGAGGGAAGAGACAAAGTGTGTGTGTGTGAACACGTGAGAGATAGTTTTGAGACTAGATGGAGTGTAGCGGAGCTGTCAGGGCGCTGCGTGTCACACGGGGCAGATGAAACCTGACATACTCCGGCTATCGCCCACTCCTCCCCCGTCAGTCCATCAGCTTTGCGGCGGAGAGCGTCCCTCTCAGCCCTTTTCTGGAGAGTGGTATTGACTGCGTCGGTTCGATGTTGGCTATTTCCATTTTCTCTTGCGGGGAAAGAGGAGACAAAGCAATAGCAAGTGGATTTCACTTTCACTGCGGCTGAGGTTGAAACCAGAAGCTCATCAGTCACCGTGACACTTTGTCTTTTCACTTTCCCCTCGCTCTTCCACTCTGTGTTTTTTTATACACACTTGAAGCGGCTTCCAACACACGCACACACACACACACACACACACACACACACACAGACAAACACACACACAGACACACACCTCACAAAGAGGCCCAAAGCACTGCAGTGCTCTCTGTAGTTCATTCCCAGGAGGAGCCCAGATTGGAAGAGGGCATAAACAAAGCCAGGTACAGCAGTCCATCACACACATACACACACACACACACACACACACAAAGAGATGTATAGACTCACACATGCACATGCACTATGCACACATTCAAACACTTACACGTATACATTCACATGCCTATGAAAGACATATACTGACAGATAAATACATAGAGGTTTACAGAGGGAGAACACACACATGCACACACATGCACGCAGAGATGCACACACACACCTCTGAGCTCAGCTGTGTGGAATGAGGCCACTTTGAAGTGCTTAAAAACGTCCTCCCTCCATCTCCACCACTATCCACTCCCTGCGGGATGTCTGCTATGGCAACAAACACCACACACACACATACATTTACACACACATACACACACTTCACTTTTGGTCCTCACACTATATGCATGCATGAATCTAAACACGCATCAACACAAAGAACAGCGCCGCCCTGCGCGACCACAGCACCGGCATCAGCTCGTTTTGATCCTATAGCATCTGACATGGAAATACACACAGACAAAAATGCAACTCATTTTCAGCCTGGGCTACATGATAGTGAACATGTGCACTGAAATGATTTCTGTGCCCTTGGGTACAAATTGTAAAGAAGAGAGAAAGACAGAAAGGGAATGAGACAACATGTTTAGGATGCTTGGAGGTTTTCAGTGAGCAGGTGAGGATGTGGACTATAGACAGACAGAGCTTTTAAAGGGTTTGTTCACTCAAATTACATAAAGCAGGGCTGTCAAAGTTGACGCGATAATAATTTGTTTAACGCCACTAATTTCTTTAAAGCATTAACGCAGCTTGCGATTTTTTAATAAACCGGCGGGCGGCCAATATTTCAGAGGTTGTACCATGCTCAGTTTTAAAGCAAGAGTAAAGATATGTCATAGATGGGATCATATGAAACTAAAAAAAACTAAGGAATCAATTGGTACCAATAATGTCATACTAGCTTGTCATGAAGGAGGCTAAATAACGGCACAAACTTATGCTACATTTTGGGGAGGAAAAACTGGAATGGCCATTTTCAAAGGGGTCCCTTGACCTCTGACCTCCAGATATGTGAATGTAAATGGGTTCTTTGGGTACCCACGTGTCTCTCCTTTTGGTCAGCACACTGACACACTGACAGCTGTTGTTGCCTGTTGGGCTGCAGTTTGCCATGTTATGATTTGAGCATATTGTTTTATGCTAAATGCAGTACCTGTGAGGGTTTCTGGACAATATCTGTCATTGTTTTGTGTTGTTAATTCATTTCATATAATAAATATATTTGCATAGAGCAGCATATTTGTCCACTCCCATGTTGATAAAAGTATTAAATACTTGACAAATCTCCCTTTGAGGTACATTTTGAACAAATAGCTATTAATCGCTTTTAACGCAATTAACTATGGACAATCATTTCTTTTCTCTTCTTTCCACCCCTTCCTTCACTTATTCATCCACCTTCCCCTTTCCCTATTTCCTGGCTGGGGCGGCCTGACGTCTGGTTTCAAATAAATAAAACTAAATGGGAAGGAGGAGGGGAAAGATAGGGGGAGAAAAAGAAGAAAAAAAAATCTCTCTCCCAACACTGAACCCTCTCTCTCCTGACGGGTCTGGGGGCTGTTCAGAATGGGCAGAAGGGTGACAGTAGACCCCTCTGACAGCCAGCCCCCTCCCCAGGGTCTGGGGGGCAGCTTAAGGAGGGTAATCTGTCTCAGGAAACAAAACTGAGACAGGACAATTTGTAAGTTTTCAGGTATCTGTCTCCATCTTCTATGTCACTGTTACTCCAGAAAATCCCAAGAACACACTGTCAGCTCTGCTCATCGAGACAATGAACCTGTAATATAGATTAAACCAAAACTACCAACATGGCCAATACTCCAGGTAAATGAAAATATATATGTTTTATGTAATTTGGGTGAGATGACACTTGAAAGCACAATGGCTTACTCTAGATTTAATTGCATTGTGATTTAAATACTGCTTACATCTTTAGTTTTTGATACTTGATGGAAAATGGGGATAAATAAGTATCAAGCTCAGAAGATCAGCTGTCCTGTCTTATAATCTTTCATGTGTCCATGTTAAGATTATTCATTCTTGTATTAGTTATTACATTAGTTAGCTAATATCATTTGAGTCTACTGCTGTCATAAATCACCACTTAATTTTTTGCACACCATGTTTACATATTTGGCATTCAGCAGATATGATCCAACACCTGTTTCCCATCAGGACACGTGGCCGCTGATGGAAACACTGACTGTTGTTGGACTCCAACATGTGACAGTCAGAGTAAAGGACTTCACTACTAACCACCTGACAGCTCTGCAGTTCTAGTTCAGTTTTCAGGATCTCACTTGGTCTTAAATCACACAGCACTGCCCTGGTTTTGATCTCTGCCATTTGCACTGTGATCAACCTTCATGCCCCCATACACACATTCCTTCCTAACAAGCGAGCGGCGGTCGATACAACATCCTCTAATTCTAGCCCACAGGCACACGCCACGCACGGCCCTCAAATCTAATTCTGCCCGGGGCTTTTTTGGGGGCCACGTCTGTCAGAGCAGGCAGCTATAGTCGCCTCTATTTCACAGGTAATCTCTCCTGTATTGACTTAATGGGTTCAGGCTCTGTAATAGAGGTCATTTGGTGCAATGGTTTAGTGCTGTGGAAGATTATGGGCGAGAGTGGGGCTTACCAATCCTAATGTTACATTTTAGCTGCAATTTGGGGATATTTACGCTTTCCCTTCAATCCCCGAACCCCCGTGATTGCCCCCCTCCCAAAACCCCTGGAGTAGCACTCAAACAGCCCCTCGAGACCACAGATTTACAGGATCATCTTCCTGTTGGTGTGTGTGTGTGTGTGTGTGTGTGTGAGGGTAGAGCGGTTTGTGGATGGCTGAGGGGTATAGATTGATTTGGTTTTGTTAGGCAGAGAGGATTTGCACCGCAGCGAAGCTTTAGCTCTTTTAAAGACTCTCTCTCTCTCTCTCTCTTGATTTCTCTCCCCTTCTCTTCCTCTTTTCAACAGGGACAGGGAAGTAATTAACAGCTACTTAAACTTCCTTGATGGATTTTGTGGACAGAGGAGAGAGGGGAAGGGGGCAGTGTGGTCAGAGAAGTGACGCGCTCTATTCTCTGAAGCTTAATGCCGCAATTTGCAGAGAATTATTTTGTCCTAGAGAATTTTATTTTAAGACTGGTTAGAAAAAAAAATGTGATTCCTGATGTAGCATTATTCAGTAATGAAGCAGAATAATACAAGAAGCAACTAATGCATTATGAAAACCTCTTTGCATTTATGCACGCTGCCATTGATTGCATCAACATTTCAACTCCCCCTCCTGTCCAAGAGACGTTCAGCATAGAGCTGCTAATCAATCTCCTCCCAGCATATTGTACAAGTCAAACTCTATATGTTCTATTGTTTACTCTCTAAGCTGCTACCCCATAAAGGCTTAACAGCTGACTCTCCTCCTCCTGTTACAAAGTCAAATCAATGATGATGATTCACACCACGAGCGTAAATCAACTTCCTGTTGACATGTCCCCGCTTGTCAACAGAAAGCCAATAAAGTCTTCATTACTGTCCACCACTTTTACAACAAGTGAGGTCAATCACAAGCACGTATTTCACTCCCCCGATCAAACAGTAGTCCCCGTCACCGTGGTTCAGCTTCCTCTCCGATCCCCCCTGTGCTAACGGCTGTGTCGTGTGTGTCAGGGCTGCCAGATCAGATGTCCCGTGTCCTGCGCGGATATCAAACTAGACAATGGACCTCCTGCTGCAGGCAGAGAGAACGCCGTCTACCCAGAAAGCATTCATTTCCCTTCTCGGGCTAATCCTCCATCCCAGGAGAGACGAGCGGTAGGCTAATGAATACAGAGGAGGAAATGTGAGTCCGCAAGGCGCTGCGAGCTCCACGCCATCAAACGCACACCGTCTTTACTGTATACACACACTGTTTGGGTAGGTGCATGGATGCATCAAAACATCTACATACTGTACACACTCTCTCTCTCTCTCTCACACACACACACACAAACACGCACACACACACACACACACACACACACACACACACACAGCATTTTGTTCCGCTCAACTGTTGATTAGCATTATAAATATTCAATGCACTGTAAGGGGAAACGCTTGAATGCGCAAAGCCACACACACACACACACACACACACACACACACACACACACACACACACACAGGTTTATTTGCTGTATTAAAACCTATCCAAGACGGGATCAGTTTTTAGATAAGCCTCATTATGAAAGAATGTGATTATAGAACTAACACGGCCTACTTTCCACACAGGTGTGTGTGCGTGTGTGTGTGTGTGTGTGTGTGTGTGTGTGTGTGTGTGTGTGTGTGTAAGTTGCATAACTGTACTAATGAAACATTCACTGTCCATCAACCTCAGCTCACCTCATGCTGTTATGCAGGCAGGAGCTCAAACACACCGATTTGTCCACCATGATACTTATTTTTAGGCTTTTGTTTACAAAATGTTTGTATATTTACACTCATATATAATTACATAAAGTCCATTAATCCTGTAGACTGCCTCATAACATTATGACTACGAATGTTACATTTTTACTTTTTTCACCCCATGACAGAAGGTAGTAGAACATGAGTTTAGTGAATTTATCGAATACTGACTAAATACAAGCTTGACAGACGTGCATGTATTTGTAATGCAAGGATGAAATCAAAAACAGTCATCAGCATTTCCTACTTAAAAAAACCCTGAATGAACAAAACACCAACATATACAGCCATATTACATGTGTAAATTTCATTATCATAGTCATTACAAGAAAATAATCACATAAATCCATAACAATTCAGTCTGTGATTGAACCAGGTCTATTTTAACCATCATGGGAATATACAGTAATATTCTTTCTTTGAATTCAATTAGTGTAGTAATATTGCTTCTACCTTTTTCCATACCGAATGTTACTGTTGATTCACTAATCTTCATCTCTGTTCTGTGTTGCTGCAGTGACTCATTTCCAAAATGTTTCCCCCAGAGTGTGACACCAATTGTTTCTGTGATTTTTCGATCTCTCTGAGCCTGCCTTTAACACAACACACTGTATTGATTTCATTTTATCCCTTACCCACGCACCGGTGTGGTGATACAGTGCTATTAGCTGTAATGTGAGGTGGCAGAAAAAGGAAAGAGTCTTGATTCTGTAAAAGTGAGGGCTGACACCTCTATAGCTACCTGTCCAGTCACAAGCCTGTAATCTGCCTCCATCAGGTGTCTGATAGCTCTGCATAGAAATACCCACCATTACTGAGAGCCTGGCAGGAGAGCGATCGAACACAGGCTGGAGCTGTGGCCCTCCTTACAACGTGCACACACACACACACACACACACAACACACACACACACACACACACGCGACAGATGCACAAAATCACCACCCTCACAACTGGCAATCACGAGCAAATGTTCTCAAAATAGAAGTGATAACTTGTACTCAAAGCCAATATATAGATCTAGTGAAGTGTAAAAGGCCTTGGTAATGCTTTCAGGCCCTAACTGAGGAGGTGTGTGCCTGTTTGTGTGTGTTGGGGAGGGGGGTGGAGGGGTGGGGAGGGGGGGGAGTGGTGCCAGGGCCTTGTCAAGCTGAGGGACAGATGCCTCCCGACTGCCCTCCCCCCTGGATCGATGGCCCTCGCTCTAGGTTTTAATTAGCTAATCAGTGGAACATGGGCTTTTAAGCGTGGTGGGAGAACGCGGCTAAAACCTGCCGTCAATACCTATTAAGATGGCCGCCTCAGCTGTGGCTGTGCAGGCGAGGCCATTGACTCACAGCCGTTGTCTTTTATGGCGTTCGAAGCAGCTTAATGTAGTAATGAAACACAATGAATAGCTGGAAGCTCAGGGTGAGTTAAACAGCAGAGAATGGACACAAAAGTGTACAGAGGTGTCTGCTCATGGGTGTGTCACAAACATGCATTAGTCTCATTACAGCCATCGAGGTTATAGAGACAGAGTTATTTGATTTTTTGTGATATTCTGGAGGACACGCACTGAGAAAAACATTATTTTATATTTTGCATGTAGATAAGATTCTGCTGTTATTAATGATGCCACTAGTCTTCCACCTATTTCTCTTTATTTTACACAATCCAACCATCAATTTGCCATTTTTAAGCTACAAAATATGGCATGGGTCATGATTTTCGATTTTTCGAATAGTTATTAAATTATAGAAAATTGACAAATCGTCCTGTCTGGAAAAAAAAAAATATATATTTTTATTTTTAATTTATATTTATATATATTTTCCCTTGTTTTAACCGCCGCAGATGCTGCCTGGTACGTGGCACGTTCAGTTTGGCTCTTTTCTGTCAGCGTTGGTGTGTGTGTGTGTGTGTGTGTGTGTGTGTGTGCATAAGCGGCATCACGGCCCTCATAGTTTCAGCAGGTAGATCAGCTGTTCCAGCAGCAATACATAACGTCATTGGAACCCAACAGAAGGGTGTATGCGGCGATCTTTCCAAAAATCCTTGACTAGTTCCCAGTGATTATGGAATAGTATTTTTGCTTGGGATGCACATCCCTACTACAAACACTCAATCTGTAGCTTTTAACCTAAACCTAAGGAATTCATTGACACCATGTCCTACTGGCTTGTTGTGAAGGAGTATAAATAACGCTCCTAAGGTGTCACACACGTGTTATTTATCTCAGAATCAGGCTTATTGCCAAGTAGGTTTGCACATACGAGGAATTTGTCTTGGTGTTTTGGTGCATAACAATAAACATACAGAAAATAAAAGCAAGTAGTACAAAAGTCAAGAACATAAATATAGAAAAGCTATAGAAAAAATAGCCTACTAGGGCTGTCAAACGCATAATGACGCATTAACGCAACTTGTGATTTTTAGGTTGTAGCGGGCTCAGACGTAAAGCTAGAGTGAAGATGCTGCTATCATATGAAACTAGAAAACCTAAAGAATCCATCGGGACCAACCATGTCATACTAGCTTGTCCAAACTTGTACTAAATTCTGTTGAGGAAAGGCTGGCATGCATTTTCAAAGGGGTCCCTTGACCTCTGACCTCCAGATATGAAAATGGGTACTATGGGTACCCACGAGTCTCTCCTTCCGTCATAGTCAAGTCAGCACACTGATGTTATACAACCAGAATTACTTGTTTTTTTTCTGATATTCTGCAGGACATGCACTGAGAAAAACATTTAATATTTTGCATGTGAGATTCTGCTGTTATTAATGATGCCACTAGTCTTCCACCTATTCCTCTATCTTTTACACAATCCAAGCATGACTTTGTAGCTTTTACGCTTTCTGTTGTTTCCAGCAGGTTAACTCAGCTATGTTGACCTTCTTGTAGTAACAACTGGTGGGCTTACAAAAACAATGTCACACACTAAAATTAGTAACGCAATTGCACGCAAAGAGGATGTTTGTTGGCTTAGAAAACAAAAAGTAAAAGCAAAACCACGCCCTGAGGATCTGGCTGAACGTACCGTGACTGGCCGCTGTGTGCACTTGTCACATGCTGTAAATACCGGAGGGATTAAGATGGAGTGACACACCACCAAGAGACAGGCCAAGTATTCAGCAGTGACTCTAAACTGTTTTGCTTCTGTGTGTGAGTGTGCGTTTCAGAGGTCAGGGCGGGGATGAGTGTGTGTTTGTTCATAAGTCGGAATGACATGTTTGCTTTGTGTGTCAGTGCACGTGAACGCCCACGTCAGAAGCCTTAATTTATGAGCTTACCGGGCATGTCAGCAGACCTTTGTGCCAAGTATTTTCATATGCATGCGTGTGTTTTGTGTTTGCTGGCGACATTCGTGTTTACCTTGAGCTCAAGCCTGGAGGTGGTGTCTGAGTTTGGGTGACAACATACCGGTGGTTTTCCAGAGCTGCACCGTCACCTTTGGTCACCAGTCAACTTCCAGGACAGTACAAGGGCCTCCGGATGAAAACAAAGTGACTGGAGGGCGAGAGAAGGAGACAGAGAAGTTATTGGTGGATACGGTAAAGCAGGAACTGTTAATTGCAGCTGATGCAACTAAAACAAATAAAAAAGGAAAGGAAAGGTCGCCAAGATCTGCTCCTGAACAGCCGGGCTCTGTTACCTGTGTGACATTTTCTGTTTCCTCTCTGTTTCCACACTAACCACTGACTACCTCTGGGACAACTCCCACGCAGCCACCAGTGGCCTGTAATTAGGACTTAAGTTTGATTTAGCTCCACTGTGATGATACGGCGCAGAGTTAGAAAAACACAACTGATGCAACCCAGAGCAACTGTTTAGTCTGTCACAGTTCAGACACCATCTGCATTCCCTTGTGTACGTTCACACAAGCACTAGTCTGCTATCTCTACTAGAGAAGATGACTCCACAAGTAGCATAACACAGGGGTTCTCAACCTTTTTGGGTCCAGGAAAGGAGAGAACATTTTCCAAGGACCCCCTCTTGAACGTAAAACAGATTAAGCATAATGCTTACTACCATTTGTAGGCTACTCTTAAATGCCATTGGATCTATTTGTATTCTAAAACTTGTCAACCTAAATACTTCAGACCTGTTTGATAGTGACATGTAGTGTAAAGCACTTTGAGTGGTCGGAAGACTAGAAAAGCGCTATATAAATGCAAGTCCATAGTGATAAACAGAAACACATTTCAGTTTGAATCATGTTAACACCACTTTGTTTTGCCCTGATATTCCGGTTGCTTTGTAATCAGATGTCGCTTTCGGCTGGCCGGCTTCATGGCTTCGTTCGCACCTGAAGACACATTTTGGTCTCCCATCGATGTCAATCTATATGACTGTGGTCATATTCAACATAGTTTGGGCTTAGCGTCGCTTGACGATGTGGACTGATTCAAATATTTCTCCATGCTCGCCAGCTAGCTAGCTGGCTAATAAGCTAAGCTATGCAGCTTCCTGAGTGAAGTGACAGATTCACGACAGATTGACGTGATGAGTCACAATCATATCAGAGTTTCTATTGGCCCAAAGCTAACATTGGTGGGAGTAATGGACACAATATGCTTGTTTTATAGGTGCAAATGGTCCCCATCTGTAGATATGAACTTTTTTTTTTTTTTTTTTTTTAAATGTTATTTTTTTGGGGGCATTTTTTAAGCATTTTATTGATAGGACAGTGTTGAAAGGGGGAGAGAGCGAATTGACATGCGGAAAGGACCACAGGCCGGATTCGAACCCGGGTCCACCGCTGCAAGGGACAGAGCCTTGGCGATACATTGGCGCTCGCTCTACCGACTGAGCTAACCAGCCGCCCGATATGAACCTTTTTAATGATACAGCACAATCTTATAATTTATAGCAAATTATGTCGTGGACCCCCTGACAGAGTGCCAGGAACTCCACTTTGAGAACCACAGGCATAAGATAACCTGCTTTTGACAGCCTATAGAATATCATTGTAAATGGCCATTGAAATAACATCTACACTGCATGAACATAGTCTCAAGGACACTGACTTTTTTCATGAAGTGCACTCATGAGATGAGTCAAGTTTAAAGTAGGGCTGTCAAAGTTAACTCAATAATACCTCGTTGATGCAAATTTGTTTTAATGCCACTAAGAATGTTTTTAAGGCTTTGAGACAACGGAGATGTGGATTGTGAACACTGCTGTACATTCAATGCATGTGCTTTGTTTTATTTTAACACTGTTTTTATTATGCTTTTAACAATTATAACTTGCAAAACACGACTCTCCACATGAGAGATCATACAAAGTATAAGCATAATAATTGCACACACATTGTACAATAAACAATCTATCATATAATATAAATTTACAATTTACAGAAGAGTGTGTCTTACCAACAGTCTTACCAACATGAAAAAAGGAATAAATAAATCAAATAAATATTAAATATATTAACCAAAAACCTTAAATAAATTAAAGTAAATTAAATTAAATTATTTTATTTTATTTTTTTAAAAGGGGTGGATGCTGAAGGTCTGTCCGAATTCTGTTTTTGTAATCAGGTGTGACTAAACAGTAAGAGGGAAGCTCATAATGGAGATGGTGGTATACATATTTGTTAATGTTTCAGTTTCTGGTCTGGCTAAAGTAATCTATAAAAGGCGACCATATTTTGTAGAACTTACCCTCCTGTCTTTTTAATGAGAACCTTATTTTCTCTAAATCTAAATGCGTCATCACTTCTCTCATCTAATTTGCATCAGTAGGGGCGGCTGCTTGCTTCCAGTTACGTAGTATTAATCTGCGTGCCAGCAGAGTAACACATGTTATTACACTGCACTCTGGACTAGTTTTCCCCACCATGGGACTATAACACCAAAAACAACCATTAGAGGGTCAAAATCAACATTTCTATTCAATACCTGAGACAAAGTTTGAAAAATGCTTCTCCAATAGTTCAACAGACTAGGACGGCTCCAGAACATCTGTGTCAGTGAGGATGGCACTTACCCACAACATTTGCATGAGGGATCAATATTTGAGAATATTTGGTGAAGCTTTTGTTTAGACCAGTGCAGCCGATGTAACACCTTCAATTGTGTGAGGCCGTGTCTGGCACAGACAGATGAAGAATGGATCCGGCCAAGTGCCTCCTCCCAATGCTCTTCTGAAATCTCTATTTCTAATTCTTCCTGCCATACCAGTCTCAGGTTCTGCATAGTGTTTGTACCTGTCAGCGGAGACCATTTTTTAGATATTACTGATATGCCCCCTTTGATAAGTGGATCATCCAGAAAGAGTGAGTCCATGGGTGATTGTCCAAGAACACCAGGATATAGTGCATTATTTTGCTTAACAAAGCTTTGCACTTGTAGATATTTAAAGAAGTGAGAATGAGGTAGATTGTATTTTCTTTGAAGCTGCTCGAAAGATGGAAACAAATTGTCTATAATAGGTCCTTAAAATGTTATATTCCTTTCTCGTGCCATTCATCAAATACAGTGTTGTTAAAAGATGGTGCAAAGGAATGATTTGCTGTAATGGGGGCCAATAGGGAGCTGGCACGCCAACCATAGAGTTTTCTTATCTGATTCCAGATTGTGAGAGAGTGGGAGACCACCGGATTACCAATAGAGCCACACAGGAGACACTGTAGGTAAGGCTGAAAAGAGCAGTGCGGGTAAGGAAGAGGGAGCACAGGAGCTCCTTTGTTTTCTTTTATTGCTAAGTTTTTACATTTGACAGTGAGGTTATTCTCACACATATACATAAATAAACTGACTTGCTGTTTATACTCAAATGTTTCCTCATAACAGAGTGTTACTCTGCGATTACAACATCAGTTTAAGGCCATCAGTCCATCAGCTGCTGAGGAGTTTTACCCTGTGTGTCATCATTGCTGTCCAAAGCACAAAGTACAGATGCACTATGGAAATCCCGGTTTTATTACAAGCTTCCAAACAAACAAAGCCCTGTCACTGTTAGACTTGACTGAAAAATTAAACCTTTGGGCCTTGTCAGCTGTCACAAAACACTGTGGAGTGCTGACTGGAGTTTTGTTTCAGATTTTGCAGTCTGACTCCCCTGAAGTATTACAGAAGAATTTTCTGTAATACGCTAATCTGGAATAAAGAGGACTTCTGCAATATGTACCAAAGTAGAATCCAGCACTATAGGAACATTTGAAGGTTGGTTGGTTAGCAGAAATATTTTAAGATGCATTTGAAGGTCTTGTCTTATAGCAGGCTAATTACAATGTTCTTGTTGGATTAAATCCGATCCCCCAAAGCAGCAACAGCTTAAGCGGTTTAAGGAGGTTTTGCTAAAAGCCTAAGACTGCCTTTTGTGGCCTGAGAAGAAATGTTTCTCATTTGAGAAATCCACTTTCTTGTCATGAAGATGCCTGACCTTCAAAGGTTATGATTTTAATCACTTTCAGATAAGATCAACTTCACAGAGTCCATGGAGCCATTTTTTGCCAAAATTCCCTGCAGCTCTTTGTTATCAGCAACAGCTTCCAAACCTTACAGTCATGTTGTTTATTGAACCACAGGAAAAGGAAAGGGAATTATCTGAAAACAAAGCACTTTGTCTTTTAATCATAATTAAAACAACTGTGACCGTACCATACGCCCAGACATAAGCATGCACAAAAAATCATCACACGAAATGGAAAATAAATTACTTAAAAATCTATTTCCTGGACTCATTTTGTATTCAATGTGTGGAAAAATCATTCCTTCACAAGCACTCCATTTTACACATTTTACACATCAAGTAAACTATTAAAAACAAATACCATATAAAAAATGTAATTGAATTCCATTTTCTATCACTATACTGTGCAGGTGTACACACACTGTTTGCTCCGCCACATCATCCACCTGCCACAGTGCATGAGATCACCAGCACATTACCACTTTACAAATCCACAGCTGCTTTTATGAGGTGCGATGGCCTGGCCCTGAGAACTCGGGGGAATTCAATATTTTTTCAAAGGGTATAATACACATCGGTATGGAGCAATAAAAGACAGAATAACAAAAGTGTCCATTTTCACTAGAAAGGAGCAAGGCAGGAAGAATATGAGGGAACTGGTCAGAGAGGGAGAAGAGGGAATATGTATGTGTGTGTGTGTGTGTGTGTGTGTGTGTGTGTGTGTGTGTGTGTGTGTGTGTGCATGTGTGTGTGTGTGTGTGTGTGTGTGTGTGTGTGTGTGTGTGTGTGTGTGTGCATGCTTTAATATGATAACACCAAACCGGCCGAGGCCATTATCAGCCTCATAGACTGCTCTGAACACAGACAGAGACGGAAAGAGAGAGCACCCCCACTTTAATAAAAGGGGCCCTTTGCTGTTGTCTGATTAGAAATATCATTTCCTGATGCCCGTCTTTTTTCCCTCCATTAAATTGGTCGGAGCTGAGCAGGGATAGACTGTATATAATAAGCTGCAGGGAAGGAGGACTGTAAAATAACTGAGGTGATGGACAGGGAACGGCTGCAGTGCCTGCTGCCTCGCACGGGGCTAACGTGCACACACATCTACACACCGCCGCGCACTCGCTAAACCTGGTGAGGTGCAGGCGCTTTAATCTAAATCGTCTGCCTCTGCTTTGATTTGCTTCCATGAGTTTAATCTCCTGCCTCTTCAGCCTGTCTCTCAAAGAAAACACAGGCATA
This sequence comes from Sebastes umbrosus, assembly GCF_015220745.1. Classification (NCBI taxonomy): domain Eukaryota; kingdom Metazoa; phylum Chordata; class Actinopteri; order Perciformes; family Sebastidae; genus Sebastes; species Sebastes umbrosus. The sequence goes on along the minus strand of NC_051286.1, from coordinate 24,022,361 downwards.
AATAAACCAGCAGCTTTCAGCGGGACGACACACACACACACACACACACACACACACACACACACACACACAGTTGGCCACACACACACACACACACAGGTGACCTACATAACAATGCTGATCACCATCATTAACTGCAGTATCTTCTGGTATTGTGCTTCAGTGAAAATCACACCATTATTTACAGTGTTACTGAGATGATTGTCTTCTATTCCAGTGTGACATCAAGCCGTTTTTCTTTCATTGCTACTACTGTGATTGTTACCATCATTATCATCATAATTATTCACAAGGCTAATTATCATGTAATTTTTTGTAACGTGTGTATGTTAGCGTCACTGCCACAGCAAATAGATAACGATTGCTATTATTAAACGGTTCATCTCAGTACGTGTGTGTCTTTGCATGATGACATTATCATCACGAGGAGAAATCGTTTTGGAATGAAACAGACACTCCTTCCCAGCTGAGTGGGGGAGATGGCCTGATAAGTGGGGAGGTAATAAATAGCCAATCCTGCCGAGAACAGCATGCAGACAGTCACACACACTCACACACACACACACACACACAGTCGCACACTCTCTCTCTTTCTGCCTCTCTCTCTCTGTTCGGCCCCTGTGGCCAAAAAGGCATCTGCTGCTCATGCTGATGTCATCTGGAGATAATAACCAGGCCCAGCATGGCACCGGGCCACAGCCAGCATCTCAGAGCCCCTCCACACTGCATGGGATTACTACGATCTGGCAACCTGCATCTGGGGGGGACTGAGGACCTGGCAACCCACACCTGGGGAGAGGGTTGGGAGGGTGTGGAGGTGCTGGAGACATGCAAAGCATAGCCGCCGCATGGGCACCAACAGAGAACAGTTAACAAGTTACTCTGGGTGTGTTCAGAGTCCCGACTGGAGCAGATATACAGTCTCCTCCCCCCAACTACCAGCCCGACAGCATCAGCAACTGTACAGCGGAGCAGCACCGCCTGCAGCTGAGGGGGACACTTCACAAACAACAAGGACTGGAAACCGGTGACAAAGAAGGGATGCACCAATCGACTTTTCAGTCCCGATACAGATAGCGATACCTGGGCTTTGGGTATCGGCCGATACCGTCTGATCTGATACCAGTGTTTAATTAATCAGCTGTTTGCCTCAGTGTGTGGAAGTGACCAGGATCATTCTGTTATGTGTAAGGCAACATCAGGCTGGACTTAAACATTACTTTCTTAACTTTGTAAGACGGAATGTAACAAATAAATACTTATATACATTTAGTGAATTGTTATTTATTATTAAAATAATAAATCGTACCAGCAACTTGGTAAAAAAAATCTACAAAATGATCAGGAATTACAGTTCAAGGGTAAACCCTAAGATACAGTTCTCATTTTACAGCTAAACAGTACACTACAAGATGTTTCTGGAAACATCTGAGGACAGAAATAAGCATTACAGTAACAGAATATTGAATCATATTTGATCAGCGCTGCCTAGTTTGAGTGTGATCGGAGTTTGCGAGTGATTGACAGCTGCCTCCGTTGAATGAACAGCCAATAGGAATGCTCTCTCTCTCAAATGACTTGTGATTGGTCAAAGTCTCCCGTCACGGTCTAGATTTTCTAAAGTCTGAAAACAGAGCCATGAGGAGGAGCAGAAATCTAGTTTTCTCTCAGAACACTTGATTTACAATATGCTGAAAGGTTATTATAGGATTTTTGCCCAATGATGCCAAAAATATTCTGCCACTTTAATGAAGTACTTATTTTAACCCAAACCATGATCTTTCCCTGAACGGATGAATACATATTTTCAGATGATCAACGAAAACGTGAACTCTCTGTTCTTGGTCTCAGGTTGGCTGATGTGATCGCTCTTTATCAACATGGCGCCATGGAGAAAAGCATCACACGGACAAATGGGTCAGGGTGACATCTCTTTTGACCAACAGAGAGAATCTGTGATACAGTATAATGATCTCACACTTACCAAGTCGTAACACTGATTTATTATTTCAGTGATTTGTCATGGTTTTGAGATGCACAGACAAATGATGTCGTCCTGTCGATAGGGGCTTCAGATCAGAAAACTATGTGTCATTCTAAAGAATGACACATAGGCGGCTGTGGCTCAGAGGGTAGAGCAGGTTGTCCACCAATCGGAAGGTCGGAAGGTCGGTGGTTCGATCCCCGGCTGCTCCGGGTCACATGTCGATGTGTCCTTGAGCAAGACACTTAACCCCAAATTGCTCCTGGAGGCATAGCCATCGGTGTGTGAATGAGTATTTAGATTAAATCCTGATGGGCAAAGTTGGCACCTTAGTAGCCTCTGCCATCAGTGTATGAATGTGTGTGTGAATGGGTGAATACTGACATGTAGTGTAAAGCGCTTTGAGTGGTCGGAAGACTAGAAAAGCGCTATATAAGTCCAAGTCCATTTACCATTTAAAGAGCACGGACAAAGGACTTAGTTTCGTTTAACTTGGAGGACTTCTTGGGCGATACTGTAGTAGGGGCATGAGTGTACACCGATCAGCCATAACATTATGACCAGCTGCCTAATATTGAGTAGGTTGCCCTTTTGCCCCCTAAACAGCATGGACTCCACTAGACCTCTGAAGGTCTGCTGTATCTGGCACCAAGCCGTCAGTAGCAGATCCTTTAAGTCCTGTATAAGTTGTGAGGTGGGGCCTCCATGGATCGGACTTGTTTGTCCAGCACATCCCACAGATGCTCCATTGGATTGAGATCTGGAGAATTTGGAGGCCGAGTCAACACCTCCAATTCACATGATGTAAAAGAAAACGTGATTCATCAGACCGGGCCACCTTCTTCCATCGCTCCGTGGTCCAGTTCTGATGCTCACGTGCCCGTTTTGGGCGCTTTTGGCGGTGGAAACGGGTCAGCACGGGACACCCTGACCGGTCCCCATACACAACAAACTGCTCCTCACTGTGTGTTCTGACACCTTTCTATCAGAACCAGCATTAACTTTTTCAGCAGTTTGAGCTCCAGTAGCTCTTCTATTGGATCAGACAACACGGGCCAGCCTTCGCTCCCCACGTGCATCAATGAGCCTCGGGTCTGACCCCATCGCAGGTTCACTGGTTTTCCTTCCTTGGACCACTTTTGGTAGGTCCTGACCACTGCAGACCGGGAACATCCCACAAGAGCTGCAGTTCTGGAGATGCTCTGACCCAGTCGTCTAGCCAGCACTATCTGGCCCTCGTCAAAGTCGCTCACATCCTTACACTGGCCCATTTTTTGTACTTCCAACACAAAGTTCAAAATGTTCACTTGATGTCTAATATATCCCCCCCACTGCAAGGTGCCATGGTAACCAGATAATCCATGTTATTCACTTCACCTGTCAGTGGTCTGAATGTTATGGCTGATCAGTGTATTTGACCAATAGCTTGTTTTACGTCGCATTGCATCATTTTATACCCATTCTCTGGAAACGTTTGGATTCCCACTAGAATTTAAAATGAAGTTATGTGGGTTTGAATGATGTTTGGCTGCACAGCACGAGTTTGTAATGACTGAGGTTTGAGGCTTTAGTTTGTGTGCGTTACAATGATTTAAATTAGACTGGCGGTAGTATGAGTAAACTTATCAAGATTCCCAAATATAATATTATAGCTCAACCAGCATTTCTCTCCACACGTTGACTTTCTTATTCCCCTGTAGCAAAGCACACACACACAAACCCACAGCTTCATGTGTACACAAACTCACATGGACCTTTACAAAGGCGCACATGCACAAGGGCACACATACTATACACACTCAGAAGACACACCTCCAGTATGTGTGTGTGTTATGTTCATAATGCACATAATGTACAGGACCCACAGACATGCACACAACTCAAACTGACATTACGTTACTACAAGGTCGGCCACTCTCGCCATAATTCACCTTGCCAGAGTCCTCTGTGGGTTAGTAAATCTATCTGTGTACATGATCACAGCGAGGTAAGAGCACACGATCTGTTCACCGCCCTGATGTGCTGAAAGGGGCTGAAACAAGAGAACAGAACCGAGGAATTGAGTTACTTCGGACAGGATGGCTCCCTTTCCTGCCACCCACCTAAACTGCTGTCCATTATAGGAGCTCTTAAAGGAGCTAACAGGCGTCAATCTGCCCATTTGGACAGCAGCGAGTGGGTGGACTATTAAGTGGCTGCCTGGATGGCCTCCTATTGTCTTCCTCGGTTTCTCTCCCACTGACACACTCAACCTTTCCCCCTGCTCAGTTTTTTCCTCTCTGGTTTCTTCTTTTCATTGTAAATTCTTTCTTTTTTTTGCATCAATCTTAATTACCTGCCACTTAATTTCTTATATGTTTCAAACTACAACTTGCACCTCCCATTCCTTTCTCTCCATCACTCTTTACCTTCATCTGCTTCCATCTCTGTCTGTTTCTGTCTGTGTCTCCCTCTCCTCTCAGACCTGTTTGTCTGCTATCTGTGAGCATCAAACCCTCTGTGCTGCCTGTGGAGGAGTAGGAAGCCTTGAAGACGAAGAAATCAAATTGTCTGCTAGCATCTAATTCCCCCCGACATCCACTTCAGCCTGGCTGTCTTTACCCGCATCCTGAAGGGAGGAGAGGAGGAGGAGGAGGAGGAGGAAGAGGAGGGGTGGATGGAGGATGCAGGGGGAGGCTGTGGAGGTGTAGTAAGCCCAGGAGCAGGGGTGAATGTGTGCGTGTAAAAGGGAAAGTGTGTGTGGGGGGCAGTTGGCTGGAGGCGGATTCTGACTCCCTGTGCTTCTTGTCAGATCGACCGTGGATCAACCTGAGGCTCAGACCTCACCTCAGCATGAATTTACAACACATTCACATACACCTGCACACACACTACAGTATATATACACCACCCTCACACACAGAGCTACATTTCTTCATGACTAGGTCTGGACAGTCATGGACACTCAAAGTAAAAACCACTGGATCCTTCTCTAACAGCAGCAAATGGATAGGTGGTGGTTAAATATTGTTATATGTGGAGCTAGATTAATACATTAGAGGGCCTATTTCTTTCAGAAATATTAACGTGACTATCAGTGCCGCTGATAGGCACGCGCGCATCACTCGCTGTCCGTACAGGACCAAGTGCCGGAGGGGACACAAACAGCCTGGTGATAACACACCATAAAGCTGCCATTTGCCACTGAGGTGTCAACGGACCTCGAGGTAAAGACAGCTCAACTTTGGAGCAATATTTAGCCCCTTTCCCAGTAAGCTAGCATGACATGTTTGGTATTAAAGGATTCACCGGAGAATCTCAAGATTCATATGGCACCACTGTATTTCCACTATCTTAAAAACCTCCATCACTTTCAGAGGGTTAAAAGTAGGCTTAGTAAACCAAGAACTGAAGAGGAGAATAATTCCAATTTTAAGATCATGGTGATCAATGAGACAGGCAGAGTCTAATTCAAATATAACCTATAGTTCTATTTTTCACTTTTAGATGGTTTAATTATATTAGAAATAGGCCTACTAGGCTACAGTTTCATTTAAATGCTTGGCCAACAATACAATTTAATTTAAAAGATATACAGTATAACAGCTGGGGCGCCCTGGTAGCTCACCTGGTAGCTCACCTGGTAGCTCACCTGTAGCTCACCTGGTAGCTCACCTGGTAGCTCACCTGGTAGGGCTGATTTCTTACCACAGCATCCCAAGGTTTGAATCCGACCGGCGGCCCTTTGCTGCATGTCATCCCCTCTCTCTCCACCTTTCACAACTGTTGCTATCACTAAATAAAAGAGAAAAAAGTAAAAAACAAATCTTTAAAAAAAAGATATATATCAGCTTACCTTGTTTTTTTCTCTCAATATGTTACTGCTACTGGTTACTACTGGTGCATTCTGGTCCGATTTAATTTTTTTTTGTCTCATAATCAAGGTCAATATGGTAGCGATATTATATGCAGGTTAAGATGCTATATTCAATCCTGTATGCACAAACATAACACTGTTTAAGAACCTCCTGGCAGGGCGCGCTTTGCGAGACCACAAAAAAAAAAGGTGGAGGGACAACAGATCAAATCTTGCCTAGGGCACCAAAATTGGTCAGGGCCAGCAGTAAATGAATATAGTCATGATTCTAAACTCAATGCCCCTTCAACTTTGATATCTAATAGGAATCGGTTTAGTTGAGTTCAAACACAAGACATACAAAACACATCTCAGAACATTCATTGAAAGCTACAAGTCATAAATGTTAGAAAAAAAAATCTAAAATCAGTTTAGCTAAATGTTTTGTGTAGAAAAGCGGTATTACTGAACCTAGAAGAATACTATGTTAGCTGGAATGTAAGAAAGAAAAAGTTGCTTGGTATTTCCTCAGCAGATCTCAACATGGCTACCGGGTCACAAAATTTCAAATTTTACAGCTAAACAGTACACTACAAGATGTTTCTGAAACATCTGAGGAGAGAAATAGGCATTACAGTAACAGAATATTGATTCATATTTGATCAGCGCTGCCTAGTTTGACCATTTGATCGGAGTTGGTGAGTGATTGACAGCTGCTCAGAGACGGCAAGGCTCCAGCTCAGCTCTGATTGGTTGTTTTCCTCCGGACTGTGGAATCTTGCAGATGCCGTTAGGAGCACCGTTGGACACAGAAGAACATGATTTTTTTTCCAGATTACCTGTCTCATGCACTACTGTCAGGAAATAGTGAAAACAAAATCATATTTGCTCCAATCTGCCTACTACAGCTTTAATTCAAGTATCCAGGACTCTGTTATTTCCAGGACTCTGCACAGCTGCTCTCTATCACAGATGTGCAGACTGGGTCTGTTAAGGAAACGTTAACTGTTCAACATGCAATTATACATGCAAAAAAATGTGCATTAATAAAAAAAGAACATGGCTGGTATACTGTTAAATGATCAGCATTTTTAATCAATATGAAAAATCCAGCGTAAAAGTATACAGCCTCAGTTTGTCTCTGTAGATCACAATAAGCCTCTTGCTGTTTTTAGATCATTGAATTTAACAACATTCATTAGTTCTTCCACATGCTACGCACAAGTCTTTGTCTGAAAGGTTCCCCCTCTACACGTTCACGAGAGGGTTGGTGTAACGGTTGATCCCTGCATTGAGACTAAACCCATGAAATGAGGTAATAACAGGAGACCTCCAGTCTCGTCATTATCTGTGGTTTACTGTGAGTAAATGACATCATTATCAGAGGGTATTGATTGTGTTCTGGCTGGGTGACAGCAGGTCAGCTAATAGATGGTGGTTACTCCACGTTTATAGACTGGAGAGAGCTTAACACCAACACATTAGCGCTTCAGTGGTGATGTGCAGTAAACTACAAGATGTGATTATTGAACATACCATTGACATTATGTTTCATATTTATATAAAGACATTCTGGGGAAATGAAAACATCTCTGTCTGCATTACAGTGCAGCTACAGCCTGCATGTGCACACAAACAAAGACACACCTGCACACGTCTGACTCTGCACACATAGACATACATACCCTTAATCATGGGCCTTCTTTACCATATACAGGCTGCTCTAACACAACTCGCCTTCCTGTGGTTCCTGCTGGGGGAAGTGGTAAACACCATGACAAAAGAAATTCATCTAAATAAATGACATAAAAGACCTGTCAATCGATTAAAATCTTCAATCACGATCTGCTCAAAATGTACCTTCGAGGGAGATTTGTCAAGTATTTAATACTCTTATCAACATGGGAGTGGGTAAATATGCTGCTTTATTGGCAATCCGGTGGTCTCCCACTCTCTCACAATCTGGATTCAGATAAGAAAACTCTATGGTTGGCATGCCAGCTCCCTATTGGCCCCCACTACAGCAAATCATTCCTTTGCACCATCTTTAACAACACTGTATTTGATGAATGGCACGAGAAAGGAATATATCATTTTAAGGACCTATTATAGACAATTTGTTTCCATCTTTCAAGCAGCTTCAAAGAAAATACAATCTACCTCATTCTCACTTCTTTAAATATCTACAAGTGTGAAGCTTTGTTAAGCAAAATAATACACTATATCCTTGTGTTCCTGAACAATCACCCATGGACTCACTCTTTCTGGATGATCAACTTATCAAAGGGGCATATCAGTAATATCTAAAAAATGGTCTCAGCTGACAGGTACAAACACTATGCAGAACCTGAGACTGGTATGGCAGGAAGAATTAGAAATAGAGATTTCAGAAGAGCATTGGGAGGAGGCACTTGGCCGGATCCATTCTTCATCTGTCTGTGCCAGACACGGCCTCACACAATTGAAGGTGTTACATCGGCTGCACTGGTCTAAACAAAAGCTTCACCAAATATTCTCAAATATTGATCCCTCATGCAAATGTTGTGGGTAAGTGCCATCCTCACTGACACAGATGTTCTGGAGCCGTCCTAGTCTGTTGAACTATTGGAGAAGCATTTTTCAAACTTTGTCTCAGGTATTGAATAGAAATGTTGATTTTGACCCTCTAATGGTTGTTTTTGGTGTTATAGATCCCATGGTGGGGAAAACTAGTCCAGAGTGCAGTGTAATAACATGTGTTACTCTGCTGGCACGCAGATTAATACTACGTAACTGGAAGCAAGCAGCCGCCCCTACTGATGCAAATTAGATGAGAGAAGTGATGACGCATTTAGATTTAGAGAAAATAAGGTTCTCATTAAAAAGACAGGAGGGTAAGTTCTACAAATATGGTCGCCTTTTATAGATTACTTTAGCCAGACCAGAAACTGAAACATTAACAAATATGTATACCACCATCTCCATTATGAGCTTCCCTCTTACTGTTTAGTCACACCTGATTACAAAAACAGAATTCGGACAGACCTTCAGCATCCACCCCTTTTAAAAAAATAAAATAAAATAATTTAATTTAATTTACTTTAATTTATTTAAGGTTTTTGGTTAATATTTTAATATTTATTTGATTTATTTATTCCTTTTTTCATGTTGGTAAGACTGTTGGTAAGACACACTCTTCTGTAAATTGTAAATTTATATTATATGATAGATTGTTTATTGTACAATGTGTGTGCAATTATTATGCTTATACTTTGTATGATCTCTCATGTGGAGAGTCGTGTTTTGCAAGTTATAATTGTTAAAAGCATAATAAAAACAGTGTTAAAATAAAACAAAGCACATGCATTGAATGTACAGCAGTGTTCACAATCCACATCTCCGTTGTCTCAAAGCCTTAAAAACATTCTTAGTGGCATTAAAACAAATTTGCATCAACGAGGTATTATTGAGTTAACTTTGACAGCCCTACTTTAAACTTGACTCATCTCATGAGTGCACTTCATGAAAAAAGTCAGTGTCCTTGAGACTATGTTCATGCAGTGTAGATGTTATTTCAATGGCCATTTACAATGATATTCTATAGGCTGTCAAAAGCAGGTTATCTTATGCCTGTGGTTCTCAAAGTGGAGTTCCTGGCACTCTGTCAGGGGGTCCACGACATAATTTGCTATAAATTATAAGATTGTGCTGTATCATTAAAAAGGTTCATATCGGGCGGCTGGTTAGCTCAGTCGGTAGAGCGAGCGCCAATGTATCGCCAAGGCTCTGTCCCTTGCAGCGGTGGACCCGGGTTCGAATCCGGCCTGTGGTCCTTTCCGCATGTCAATTCGCTCTCTCCCCCTTTCAACACTGTCCTATCAATAAAATGCTTAAAAAATGCCCCCAAAAAAATAACATTTAAAAAAAAAAAAAAAAAAAAAGTTCATATCTACAGATGGGGACCATTTGCACCTATAAAACAAGCATATTGTGTCCATTACTCCCACCAATGTTAGCTTTGGGCCAATAGAAACTCTGATATGATTGTGACTCATCACGTCAATCTGTCGTGAATCTGTCACTTCACTCAGGAAGCTGCATAGCTTAGCTTATTAGCCAGCTAGCTAGCTGGCGAGCATGGAGAAATATTTGAATCAGTCCACATCGTCAAGCGACGCTAAGCCCAAACTATGTTGAATATGACCACAGTCATATAGATTGACATCGATGGGAGACCAAAATGTGTCTTCAGGTGCGAACGAAGCCATGAAGCCGGCCAGCCGAAAGCGACATCTGATTACAAAGCAACCGGAATATCAGGGCAAAACAAAGTGGTGTTAACATGATTCAAACTGAAATGTGTTTCTGTTTATCACTATGGACTTGCATTTATATAGCGCTTTTCTAGTCTTCCGACCACTCAAAGTGCTTTACACTACATGTCACTATCAAACAGGTCTGAAGTATTTAGGTTGACGGCTTCTTACACTTTAAGGTGTTACATCGGCTGCACTGGTCTAAACAAAAGCTTCATAAAATATTCCCAAATATTGATCCCTCATGCAAATGTTGTGGGCAAGTGCCAGCATCATGTTCTGGAGCTGTCCTAGTCTGTTGATCTATTGGAGATGTATTTTTCAAACTTTGTCTCAGGTATTGAATAGAAATGTTGATTTCGACCCTCTAATGGTTGTTTTTGGTGTTATAGATCCTATGGTGGGGAAAACACAGCTTTTTCTCACTAAAATTTGGCGCAAGTTAGGAGCGTTATTTAGCCTCTTTCGCGACAAGCTAGTATGACATGGTTGGTACCGATGGATTCTTTAGGTTTTCTAGTTTCATATATCAGTATCTTCACTCTAGCTTTAAAACTGAGCCGCTACAACCTTAAAATTGTAAGTTGTGTTAATGCGTTAAAGAAATTAGTGCCGTAAAAATGAATTAGCGTTATTAGCGCACTAACATTGAAAGCTCTACAAAAAAAACGTAACGCCCTGAAGGTCCTTAATGTCTCCATGAGACTTGTGTGCACATGAAATCTGTTTTTATTTTAGTCCACCGAATGCAGCCTTGCCAAGCACACGGCCATTTTTAAATTCCATGAATTTTGCATGTGTTACATGACCAGAGGACCCTGCAAACTCTAGGAGTATTTGACTGTGACAGTCTTTATTAGATATCCTCACCTTTATGTATTTGTTCTCAACTGTCTCTCTATTCCAATATGCCACTTACTGCTAGATGCATTTTTTATAAACTCTTAGTCATTCTTCTTTCTGCACCTCCTCTTTTATTGCGCTATTTAGAAGAGACTTCCATTGGTATTGGATTTTTAGTTATCATGCTGCACTTCGCTCTCTGTACCCACTCCTCTTTCTTCCTCCCTCTCTCTTTCCCTGAATACTTCTTTTCCCAACTGTGGTTCATCTGGCTGAGTAGGACGGTGCTGCCAAGTGGTCGGGCCATCACCGCAGTGACTCCGACCCTGGCATTGTGTATCTCTGACTCTCTCTGACCCCTGGGCACAATGGCTCCACTCACAGCCTTCCAGCCAGCGTCAACCCTCACTGTCAGCCAGAGAATAGAGGGGGAGAAAAGAGCGGGTGACGGAGGGGGGGAGGAGGGGAAAGAGAGAGTGGCAGTATGTGTGTGCATATCTGTGTGAACATACATGATAAGTCAACGAGGTATGGTGGGAGTAGTTCTATTGCTTCTATTGTAAAATGCACATCACATGAACCCTAATGTTCTTAAATCAGATCCCATCTATCCTCTGCTCTTCCAGCTCTCCACTGAAACTATATCACATACACATGCTGACATACTGACATCCTACAAAGCACTTTCTATCGCTACACCTTCTATACTTCATGCTGTGAGCTTTTGCACATTTCCTGGTCAGTATATTGCACATTCCTACACAAAACTGTACAGCTCTTTTATTGTAGAACGGCTATATTGTACATATATCTTACAGTATTTTATATCTTTACGTATATCTTACAGTATTTTATTCAGTATTAGTATACTGTCAATCATTTATAATATATAATAACACTTAATCACATGATTGTCTATAGTTAATTGTGATTAATCACAAATTAATCACACATTTTTTCATCTCTTCAAAATGTCCCTTAAAGGGAGATTTGTCCAGTATTTAGTACTCTTATCAACATGGGAGTGGACAAATATGCTGCTCTATGCAAATGTATGTATATATTTATTACTGGAAATCAATTAACAACACAAAACAATGACAGATATTGTCCAGAAACTCTCACAGGTACTACATTTAGCATAAAACAATATGCTGAAATCATAACATGGCAAACTGCAGCCCAACAGGCAACAACAGCTGTCAGTGTGTCAGTGTGCTGACTTGACTATGACTTGCCTCAAACTGCATGTGATTATCATAAAGTGGGCATGTCTGTAAAGGGAGACTCGTGGGTACCCATAGAACCCATTTTCATTCACATATCTGGAGGTCAGAGGTCAAGGGACCCCTTTGAAAATGGCCGTGACAGTTTTTTCTCGCCAAAATTCAGTGTAAGTTTGGAGCGTTATATAACCTCCTCACAACAAGCTAGTATGACATGGTTGGTACCGATGGATTCATCAGATTTTTTAGTTTCATATGATACCAGTATCTTCTCTAGTTTTAAAACTGAACCTGTTACAACCTAAAAATCACAAGTTGCATTAATGCCTTAAAAGAATTAAAGGCATTAAATATCATTTGAGTTAACGTGTTATTATCACGTTAACTTTGATAGCCCTAGTATTTTTCAAATTTTCATTGTACATTTTTCGATGCTATATTTATGTTCTTGACTTTTGTAATACTTGCTATTATTTTCTCTGTGTTTATTGTTATGCACCAAAATGCCAAGACGAATTCCTCGTATGTGAAAACCTACTTGTCAATAAGCCTGATTCTGAGATAAATAAAACATGTGTGACAAGTTTGTAGTAAATGATCTGGCAAGAAAATACAAGCCATGTTGAGGAACGAACACCAAACACCCCGTATCTGCCTGTTCTCATTCTCTGTCATTTTCTCTTTTTATTTTATTGACCTGTCATTTTAAAACCCCAGTTTGATACATGAGATTTGTGTTTCTTCCAAACAAATCAATTACTATTTTGTGTTACTGAGAAAAGCTGATGAGCTTGTCATGGCAGGTCCAACATGAAGATGCCAATAAATGATTAACCACAGGTCCCACACAAACCTTTCACAACAGCTCTGCTTTTTGCTGTCAACCTCTCACTACATGGTGACATGCTGAAACGTGCAGGTTTCAGCTTTAATGTGCTATAATATGTATCCCTGACTATTTGATGGGATATTATGCCGATAGTTGCTTTAACACAAGATCATAAATCTTCCATACTAGTGAGCTTTCAGTGATATCAGTGTACCAGCTCGGTGTTTCAGCTTCAGTATCTCATTCATAACGTAATGATCTAAAGCATCCCTTGCAAGATTTTGAATGCTACCATGGGAGTATATTCAACCTGAAACACTGGCTACACTAACATAAATGATACAATAATCATGTTATGGCAAATGTATGTATATATTTATTATTGGAAATCAATTAACAACACAAAAAATTATAAAATATTGTCCAGAAACCCTCACAGGTACTGCATTTAGCATAACAAATATGCTCAAATCATAACATGGCAAACTGCAGCCCAACAGGCAACAACAGCTGTCAGTGTGTCAGTGTGTTGACTTGACTATGACTTGCCCCAAACTGCATGTGATTATCATAAAGTGGGCATGTCTGTAAAGGGGAGACTCGTGGGTACCCATAGAACCCATTTACATTCACATATCTGGAGGTCAGAGGTCAAGGGACCCCTTTGAAAATGGACATGCCAGTTTTTCCTCGTCAAAATGTAACGTACGTTTTGAGGGTTATTTAACCTCCTTCACAACTGGCTAGTATGACATGGTTGGTACCAATGGATTCATCAGGTTTTTTAGTTTCATATGATGCCAGTATCTTCTCTAGTTTTAAAACTGAACCCGCTACAACCTAAAAATCGCAAGTTGTGTTAATGTGTTAAAGAAATGAATGGCGTTAACTCATTACTATCGCGTTAACTTTGACGGCCCTAAATATTACATTTGACATTTACCTTTCTGATCATACGTGTAAACATGTTACAACATTAGAGCTTATGCAAAACACTGGGCTGTGCTGTGAGACTACGTGCATGTGTTCAGGGTTGATAACTGTTGATACTGCAGTTGTGCATTCAGAAACTGTTGACATAGCGGAGTTCCCATGAGAGCTTTAATCCATGCTGGTACATGAGGGCTGCCCTCAAGCTGAGCTCTGAGTGTGAGTGTGTGTGGGTGACAGACGATCGCCTGGAGAGACTCACACGGGTTTGCAGCCACTCCTGTGTGACGTGTTTCACACCATGCTGGGTCTGGGTCATCAGAGGGTCAGCACTCTGCAAGGTGACAGGGAGAGACAGAGATTTATATTTCAACCTTAACAACAACAACAACAACGACAGCAACAACAACGACAACAACAACAACGACAATGACGACAACAACGACGACAATGACGACAACAACGACAAAATTCAAGACAGAGTTTAATATCATTTGTGTTGGTTGCCATAAAATCAGAACTTACGAAATTACCATAACTTTTTCAGTCAGAAGTGCCATTCAAATGGCCTTCCGAGTGAAATTGCTCCTAAAGAAAAGCTTTAAGTGCACCCACATAGGTGTTTTCAGTTCTCCTGGCTGATTAGACCTCTGCTCAGGTTGAAGGTGGGTGGGCCGGAGCTTTGATGGGAATTTATGAGGTCACAAATCTTCATCTACCAGTAACGATAATAAAAGGTGTAATTTGTCTGTCTAAACTAACAGGAGACTCGGGAAGATGTCACTCAATTAGTCTGTTCAGTAAAGTTGCACTAAATCATACATTTCACATCAACAGTGGATCAAATGACTTTGTGTAAAGGTGTCTCTCTGCAGGCCCAGCAGAGGATGTACTTCCTGTGTCAGCTCAGGAAGTTCAGCGTGCTTACCTAACTGTCATTGGCGCAGTTTGAACATTAAGGTTGGGGGTTCACAAATCTAGAGGGAATGTAATGTGTACAACGCAGAGGTCTAGTGTATTGGGATGCATGTAGCTCACATATTACAGCCTCCCACAGAATGCAACGCGAGCAAACATCAGTAAAAAAAACGAGTTAGATTGCATTGCTTTCTATTGGAATGAACCAACTGGCCGCGAGCGACGAAGCGCTGCACAGGGTGCCCCGTTTTGAGCTGAACTTTTGTCAGACGCCCTGTTTCTATTTATCTTATTCCAACGGATGAGGAACGGCTGATTGGTGAAGTTGAAATGAGGAGTTATTTGATACGATGCCTCCTCATTTCATGACGAACACCTAAATAAGGTGACAGCTGGCTGGAGGGAGATCACCTGAACGTTTACTGAGGCTACTGTTGGCTGTGTTGTATTGTCATTCTTAGTAAATATCGCAGTATAAAACCTGTGTTTTCTGTTTAAAAAACACAAACGTCAGAAGACAGCAAGTAGCCTACTACTCACCCATCTTTAAAGTGGCTATGTCTCCAGTCTGATCTCGACCACAAAAGCTGATAGGTACGTGGTTTGTGTAGGCCTACATGGCGTAACAGAAAGTACATATTAAACAATGTGTGGACAGAGGGTTCAATATTATTCTATAGGTAAATAAAAATACCACAAGTCTATCTATCTATCTATCTATCTATCTATGTTTGTGTGTGTAGAGGTGTGTGTGTCTGTGTATGTGTGTACAGTAGTGCAGCACTGTCCCCGGCACTGAAACAGGGGAGATGGAGACAGACAGACAGAAGAACATGTCTTTGATTATTACTCACCGAAGCTTCGAGGCTTAAAAAATGGAACAGCCCTAGACACAACCCGTTCCAGCTCCTCCCCTCTGGGAGGCGCTACAGATCACTGTACGCCAAAACAACCAGACACAAATACAGTTTCTACCCGCTCGCCGTCACTCTGATGAACACTTAGGTCAGTCATACACTGTCAATACACTGTCACTGCCATTATAGATTATAATTCTTACAGTCTTTAATGCAAACATTTTTGTAATATTTTACAGACATGTATACATGTACCATGTATCCATTCAGTATTTATTTCTTTACACTTGAATTGTATTTATACATTTTATAACCTCTGCCAAGGCCAAAGGCCTAGGAAGGAGGTTATATTTTCACCGGCGTTGGTTTGTTGGTTTGTTGGTTTGTTTGTTGGATTGTTTGTTGGTGTTTTGGTTTGTTTGTTTGTCTGTTAGCAGGATTACTCCAAAAGTCCGTGATGGATTTGAATTAATTTATTAATTTATTTGGAGGGTTTAGGTTGGGCACAATGAACAATCCATTAGATTTTGGTGGCGATCCGGATCATGATCCAGCTTCAGGAATTTTTTTAAGGATTCCAATCAGCCAGAACATTAAGACCTCCGGTATAACACATGCGCAGTGTAACTGATGACGCGTTGATGACGCATGACCCCGCCTCTGTCCTTCAGAGAGAGAGAGAGAGAGAGAGTGGGGAGGTGGGAGGGGGGACAACTGTAGATTCGGTGTTTTTTCACATTAAACTCTGTGAAATTATAGTTGAGTTGGACCAAAGCACGCTTGGTGATTGTTGGAAAGAGTAACGACGACGGTTTAGGTTAGTTTTATTTTGTTTCTGTCCAGTTTGAATGAAGTGTTTTACGATGCTCCGCTACAAAAATACACATGGATGTGAATTGTATTCTTATTTTTAGTGCTTTTTTTATATTTATTCATTGATATAATATTTATATATACACCTATTTTTTCACTATGTGTGTACATAACAGTCCTGTCTATTCCTCACCTTTATCTGTCCAGCTTTGTTGTCCTTGTTCCTAGCTGTTTGTCCTCGTTCCTAGCTGTTTCTATTCTGTGTAAGTACTTAGAGAGAGCTGCATGAAACTGGAGTCACATTCCTTGTATGTACTTGGCAAAATAAATCGTATTCTGATTCTGATTCTGCAGCCCCCCTCAGATCTACTAGTTATTTTAGCCACCTTTAAATCATTGTTTTCGATGAAAAAAAGAAAGAGCCAGATAATGGGTGGAGACCAAAACAGAGCTAAAAGGAGAGGTTTGTCGGGTGGACAGAAACATAATGTTGCTCTGGGTCTGCGTTGCCATAATAAAAATGATAACAGGTATCAGTTGTTATTGATACAATAATACCATTTGTTTCTGACCATGGACGGTGACTGGAACATATAAGCACAATATATGACCTTGTACTTTATAATATAAAGGCCCTGCACACTCACACAGGTGTTTTCAGTCATTGTGGCTGATTAGACCTCTGCTCAGGTTGATGTTGGGTGGGGCTATGCCTGTCTATACTGGGAATTAGGTCACCTCAATGTATCAGTATGAATGACAAGGTGCTTTGTCTGAAATCACTCCATCTTTCACTCGTTCACTACTTTCTATAAATAGACCCTCATAAATCATCATCTTGCGTCATCATTCACAGGTGTAGATTTGCACAACTGTACTTTCAGCATCTATAAAACGCATTGTGTCATAGACACCACTTTGTTCGTTCCATTGTGGGAACTGCTGAGGATTAGGGAGTGACTTGAACACTGCCAGCAGCACAGTCTCCACACGTACACACAGTCCTGAGAAGAGCTCTAATCAGGCTTAATAAGTGAAAACACCTGCGTAGGTCGACCAAGGCTGAGAGTGGATGGAAGCAAAGGTGTTTATTGCTTACCAGTGGCAACAGGGAGGAAAAAAAAATCATCATTTACTAATTATTATAAAATAAAATACAAAGCTTGCATTTTTGTTTAGTGCTCAACACAAAATTTTGCAAATGTTGACATCAGCGCCTACTGAGTGGATGATTGTGTTTGATTAGCCTGTTTGCATGATTGCAGCACATGCACTCAATAGCAGGTTTATGAAAGTTACAATGTTCAGTTTCTGTTGAAAAGTTTTAGGAGTAGGGCTGGGCAATATGACGATATACATCGTCAAAACTATATAATAATGTCTATCGTATATATAAGTCTATATTGTTTCTATATAGTCTTGGCCTATATTTAGTTATTTTTTTCTCTGTAATTTCACTTAAAACTGATATGATCCTTTTGCACTCAAGAAAATACTTTTCAGTTGTCAAGTATTTGATTCACAGAGGACGAGAGTATACAAAAATATGCTTTGCCATGTGGTTCAAATAGACTATTAGAAAACATGCTATATCGTGATATGTATTGTTATTACCAAGGGCCTTGAAGGAGGTCTTGTTTTCACCGCCGTTGGTTTGTTTGTTTGTTTGTCTGTCTGTTAGCAGGATTACTCCACAAATTCGAAATGGATTTTTTGGAGGGATGGGGTGTGGCACAATGAACAATCCTTTGGATTTTGGTGGCGATCTGGATCATGATCCGGATTCAAGAATTTTTTTAAGGATTCCAATCGCCCTGAGCATTAAAACCTCTGGGTATAACACATGCGCAGCGTAACTGATGATGACACATGACCCAGCCTCCTTCCTTCAGAGAGAGACAGAGACAGAGCGAAGGGTTGGAGGGGGGATGACAACTGTAGATTCTGCGTTTTTTCACATTAAACTCTGTGAAATTACAGTTGAGTTCGACCAAAGTGTAACAGATAGAAGAAGTGACAGTAAATAATATTTGTAATTTTTATTTCTTATGTTATGTGTTTTATTGCAATATGTATTAATTTCACCAAAATCCCTCACTTGTTGTGTTGTTCCTAAGTTTGTCCTTGGTATTGGGAGTACTGTTTTAGTTTGTGCTACAGCGCCCTCTAGTGGTTGTTAGCAGACGTACTGCGTCTCTTCCGCTCTCTCGTCAGTCTGCACTGAACCTGACTGCGAGAGGTATGTATCTAAAGTGGCGCGATGTAAAGTGTGAATTCTAATGTTTTAATGTTGATTTAATTACACAGAGCAGTTTACTCTTTCATAGTATCATTAGGACAGACGAACTGGGTAATTTTCTGTCGTGCTTTTTACTTGTAAAGTGAGTTTTGAGAGGCTAAGCTAACTAGCTAAACATGTGTGTGTGCTGGTGTCGCCGTTTTATCTTCCCGTGGGATACACATGTAAGCTTGTCCTTTTCTCATGTTAGGTGTGTTTCTATGAGGATAAAAACCACATGACAGCATTTTGCTCTCTCTGGGCTCAAAACAGGTATGTGTATATGTGTTGTACTCCCATTACCGTGTTCAGTAATTATAGTATTCATTTTAAGTATATTGTGTGAGGTGATTGTGGAACAGTGTAATTTTCATGACAGCCATAGGGGTCTGTAAAATCTTTTTTTTATTGAATATGTATTTTTTTTTTGTGTGTGTGTCATTTAATGACAAACACACATCTATATGATTTATTTCACATGTCATGGCGATGTAGGCTAAGCCTAAAGCCAATTGTTATTGATAATATAATTGAATGTTATGTAATTGGAGACACAAAGTAATGACACACTCATTTATATTTTATTGTGTCTTATTTGATTTACATGTTTTGAGTTATTTTCATGTTTATAATGAGTCTGCACTGAACCTGACTGCGAGAGGTGTGTTTCTATGAGGATAAAAACCACATGACAGCATTTTGCTCTCTCTGGGCTCAAAACAGGAATAAACCTGAGTTCAACAAGACATGCCAGTGTCCAGCGTCTGATTGTGCACCAGAACACAACGCAGTGTGGTCGGGACCTGCAGACCGTTCCGGCTACACTGGCTTCACTCTGTTGTTCATGGGGCTCATGTGAAATCTTCAGTGCTGACTGTGAATCCTCCTCACCTTCTCTTTCTGATCAAGATCACCACTTTCAGTTTTGGTCATAGATTTGAAATATACTGCTGGTAGCTTGAGTAGAAAGGCACCATTGTTTTTTCTTCCTAAATCTTTTTTATTGTTTTTTTTTGCAGACATGGCAAAGGTCATCATATCCAATGCAGAACATAACTGAGTGTCTGTGACATGAAATAAAAACATAGAAAGAGGACCCTCTCTCCCCCACCCCATGTTGGTCTGGGTCACTTGAAAGAGAGCGAAAAAATAAATGAATAATAAAATAAAAAGTAAATAAATAAATAATCAAATAAAATAGAGAAAAAAATTAAATTAAATAATAGATTTAGCTTAAAGCTGAAGTAGGCGGGACTGGAGCAAATATGATTTAAAAAAGTTATTTTTATAAAACGGTCACTATTTCGTGACAGTAGTACTTGAAACAGATCAAAAATCCTGTTCCTCTGTGTCCTCCGGTGTCTTCCGGTGTCTTCCGGTATCCTCCGGTGCTCCCAATGGCATCTGCAAGATTTCACATACTGGAGGAAAACAAGCAGTAAGAGCTGATCTGAGGTCCGCTGTCCAGCTGCTGTCTATGAGAGCCGGCTGTCAATCACTCTGAACTCTGACCAAACGGTCAAACTGGGCAGCGCTGATCAAATATGAATACATTTTCTGTTACTGTAATGCCTATTTCTCTCCTCAAATGTTTTGTAAAATGGGAAAGTTTGTGACGTCGCCACCGTTGTGAAATCTGGTGAAGGGACGCCAAGTTCCGGTCACATGACCGGAGCACAGCCAATAGGAACGCTCTCTCAATTAAATGACCTGTGATTGACCCGTCACAGGCTAGATTATTTAAAGCCTGAAAACAGAGCCATGAGGAGGTGCAGACGTCTAGTTTTCTCTCAGAACACTTGAATTACAATATGCTGAAAGGTTATCATAGAATTTTTGCCCAATGATGCCAAAAATATACTGCCTACTGCAGCTTTAATAAAGGTCAGAAAGGCACTATTGTTTTCAAGCCTTTTACCTGCTTCATCATACTCTTGAGTTTCAGAAAGTCTTTGTTTTGCAGTAGTAGTGAAGTGAAATTGTCAAGGCCATTGGGTCCCTCACACTGAGTCTCACACTGCCTCTCATCAGTAGTATTGGTAGTATTAGCCGTGCTGTCTTATTCTGTCCAAAATCAGATCTATTAACAACATTCTAAGATAAAACATCAGCTAAGGTCCATTACCAGATTGAAACATATTGATTTGGAGGCCTTGGTTTACATTACTTGGGTATTAACATTCAGATCTCTGGCTATGTACGCAGAGAGTTATGGATGTACTGAGTTTGTAATCCGATCACTATGCACTTTCAATGACTTATTATTTTCATTTGACAATTCCAAGTTCTGTCTGCTGTGTATGGTAGGTACCTATTAGGCATATGCTCAGTTTTAATCATCAGTCTTTATGTATTACTCATCATGCGGATGAGTCATGGTTGCCCTGACGATGAGATGCGTATACTGTAGTAAGAGGCTGGTGCTGATTGCAGTACGCTTTTGTTAAAATGTCGTCACATTACACTGAGTTCTTTATTTACTTCAAGTAAACTTGACTATGACTTTTATTGCACATTATTCCAGTGTCTATACCTCACACTATGTTAAAGTTGCTCTAAACAATGTCTTTATTTTCACGATGGATACAATTATCTCCGTGTCACACCTGCCATAGTAAGTACAGCGGGATGTCAGGTGGTTGACTCTCTTCCTGTGGCCCTGCAGGTGATGGCCAAGGTGATGGAGATGTACCAGCCCAGTGCTGTGGTTCTTCAGTGCGGTGCAGACTCTCTCTCAGGAGACCGCCTCGGCTGCTTTAACCTCACCATACGCGGTACACATACACAAAGCACGTAAATTAAAAATGAATGGAAGTCAGAAACCATGCTGGAAGTGTTACATTGTGCCTCTTTATTTTCCACCAGGCCATGCCAAGTGTGTGGAGTACATCAAGTCCTTCAACCTCCCGATGCTCATGCTGGGCGGAGGAGGATACACCATCCGCAACGTGGCTCGCTGCTGGACCTACGAGACCGCTGTAGCTCTGGACACAGACATCCCCGACGGTTTGTCACAGATTCCATCTCTAAATATGAGTGAATGTGAAGGATGCTGAAAGTAGCACTTTTGTCTGTGCTGTGTTAAGCAATAGACAATAGCGGCAGAGCAGGTCAGCAGGTCTCAGCCTCTAAAAGCTGTCTTGAAATCACTGAAAAGTTCTAAAAATGATTATTAATGTTTCATATTCAATCAACCACAAGTTAATTCTATTAAGAGAAGCACAGGGCGTGTGTAGATCTGATGCAAGATATATAATTGACTCTTTTGTGTAATGAAATGAGTTCTCTTTTAACAAAGAGAGGCGTGAAAATGAGCTTCAGCTCAGAATTGAAACACTGGAAAAGTTAAAATGTCTGCAGCACCTCTCTTGCTTGACTTGGCTCCCTCTTTATACTGTGGTGTTGGGATGTGACAGGGGATGTAATCACAGCCTGTCCAATGGGCCAGCAGTTCTCTTAATGGAATTTCGGGACATTAAGTGAACTCCCCGCTCATTTCAATCCATCCTCCACTCAGTGAGGATCAGCACGGGTTCTAACGCCTCAGTAAATCATATTAACAGCCGTGTTATCGCTGCTTTTTCATCCCAAACGACTGATAATTTGACACTGTGTTTTTATCTGCAGCGTATAAATCTCATCTCAGCTGTTCGTCTTGGCTCGGTTTGCTTACTGTTCTCATTGATGTTTCTATCGCAGAACTGCCATACAATGACTACTTTGAGTACTTTGGGCCTGACTTCAAGCTGCACATCAGCCCCTCCAACATGACCAACCAGAACACACAGGAGTACATGGACAAGATCAAGTATGTACCGTCCTTTTATTCATAGCACTGTTTCTTAACAAAGCTGCAGTAGGAATGATTATTAATTATTACTGATGACTATGTAAACATTAAGGTTATAATCTTAAATAGTTGTTCTTTTTATTGAGTTCAAAGAGGACCTGTTATGCTTTTTGTATTTTTTCAAAAAGACACAAGTTACCAAAGTAAGCTAATCGAAGCTAATCAATAAGGTTATGAATAATGTGAACGCTAGCACTAGCTGAGTCAACGTTAGCTGTGCTAAGTCTGGAAATGACTGAAAGGGTTAGTTCCGATATTTTATAAGTGGAGTTGTATGTATACTGCACTGTATACGTGTTCTGCGAAGTAAAATTAGTGACAGACAGGAGTACCGGCACGGAAGCGAAGCAACGTACTGCTGTGGACGCCGCGTTAGTTTGGATCTGAGAGTCACAATAACACAAACAAACTGTCTGATCGATGCAGCGGTAGACCAGCAACTCCTGTGTTCTGTGAGGTAAAATTACTGTTTTTGTCAATGGAATCTGGTGACTTTGAAGAGAATGATATAACAGCTTCAGTTTGCCGTTGGAAAGGGCTGTCTGACGGCGAGGTAAAGCAGCTGTGGACGGGAGCAGCAGACCCCTAAAAAAGGCCCACCTAAAGAAAAGTGTATGCTATATTTATAATATTTTCCCCACTTTACCTTACTGCAGCCTTTTCTGACAGGGAACTGAAGCTACCAAACTCCATTCACAAAAACAGTAATTTTACCTCGCAGAACACGTATTCAATATCGGAACTAACCCTTTCAGTTATTTCCAAACTTAGCACAGCTAACGTTGGCTCACCCATTTTAACACTTCAGTTGCTGGTCTATCACTGCATCGATCGGTTAGTTAGGGTTCAAGCCCAGAAGGGGCAGAACCCTATTGAGTTTGGAGGTGAAGCGGGTTCGGGAGGTGAAGCTATAACTTAAGTAGTTTTTGTGCCTAAACTAAACCAAACAGATTTATTCTTCAACAGTTATTTGCAGCGTTTTTTGGAAGTCGCAAACGTCAGATCAGAAAACACTTCTATGTGTCGTTCTAGAGGGCAAACGATGCGTTTTGTGTGTTGGAGGGTTTTGGCGAAGACGACCTGTCAATCACAGTCAGTTGTGAACATTAATATCTGATTGGTCATTGATGGGCACCGGGCCACCGTGTCCGGCTTTCTCTGCTGATGTACGGATCCCCCCTAGATGATGTACTTCGGTAAAGTTGGAAAGATATTGACAGATTCAAACTTCTTGGATCAATAACTCATAACCAAATTTTTATTTTTAATGGGAAAAATATTCAATAACTTCACTTTTAGAAAGTGTAGATCCATCAACTTTGATGGAACTACACTTTTTAAAAGCAAAGTTATTGAATATTTTTTCCCATTCAAAATTCACCAAAATTATGCAAAAGCATATTTTTCCAAACTAAGTGTTGTAGTACAGCTATGAGGAGATCATTGATGTGTGAAGATCATTGATGTGTGAAGTAATGTTGATGGTACTACACTGTTGCACTTTGTAGACGGTCCCTGACCAGTCATTTCACAGCCGGCTGCACATAGAGACCAATGTAATGTGTCCAGCTCGGAGGTTACTAACTCAAGTTACTAACTCGAGGGAACAAATTAATAAAAAAATTCTCAAGGCATGTCATCACATTCTCATGCTGTCACAGTGTGATGTCATCACATTCTCATGACATCACAGTGGGATTGTCATCACATTGTGATGTCATCCCATTCTTATGCCGTCACAGTGTGATGTCATCACATTCTCATGACATCACAGTGGGATGTCATCACATTGTGATGTCATCCCATTCTCATGCCGTCACAGTGTGATGTCATCACATTCACATGACATCACAGTGGGATTGTCATCACATTGCGATGTCATCACATTCTCATGACATCACAGTGTGATGTCATCAGCCTTCCATTTATGTTGGCTTTGAAGTTTTCATCCTTTGGTGTACGATTCGTATGGATAGACCAACTCATTTAAGTCTCACACACTTGCTGATATTGTTAGCTGACCGGTATTCGGTTGAACATCAACAATCGACGAGGGTGACTGCATCATTTACATTTCATCATGGGACAAACGTTAACCTTACCAAGCTCTTCGAACCTGAAGGCCGAAATAGATGAACTCCTAAAGAGCGAAGAAGCCTGGGCGGCAAAATTCAACGCTATTAAGGAGCTCTCAGAAAACGTTTCCGGGATAGAACAGAGCTGGGAGAGTAAAATACATCAGTTGGAGGACGACAACAAGGTCCTCACGGACAAGTTGGACCTCGCTGAGAACGACAAGAAAATGGAGGCTGAACTCCAGGAGAAGATTAGCCAGTTGGAGACACAGCTCGACCAGAAGAACTCCAAAATCCTAGATCTCAGCAAGCAGACGGTGTGTCTCTCTGAGTGGCTCACTGAGACTAGAAAAAAGCTGTTGGACAAACGAGATGAACTTGGAGACTGCGAAGAAACCTGGGAGGGCAAATACAGGGAACAGAAAATCTATTTCTATAAGGTCCAGGATGAGAAAGACGACTTCTACATGACCACGATCAAACGGATTTCGGGCGACAAGGAGAAACTTCAGGACAAGTTCAACGAGGACCTGGCGGAGAGTGACCAGAGCTGGATAAACGCAGTCAAACGGATGGACGATGAGACGACGCTTCTGGAGGATATCTGTCTGGACATGAAGAAGAAGATGAGAGGATTCTTTTCTTTCAGTAGGACGGAGGATCGAGGGAAATGGTTACAGGAGTTGAAAAGCAAAATGCGTGAGAAGTTGAAGAAAGAGGAGGAGCAGGAAGCTGAGGTGGAACAGAGAGCGCAGCGGGATGAGGCGGAGAAAAAGAAGGAGCCGGAGAAGAAGGAAAAGGGCTTTTTTCGCTGGGTGTTACGAAAGAGAAAGAGAAAGAGTGACTGTGCCAATCAGGTAGAAGAGGAGGCTGCTGGCTGTTCAGCTTCTGCAGCCTGTGACAGTCAGGTAGAGGAGGCTGCTGGCTGTTCAGCTTCTGCAGCCTGTGACAGTCAGGTAGAGGAGGCTGCTGGCTGTTCAGCTTCTGCAGCCTGTGACAGTCAGGTAGAGGAGGCTGCTGGCTGTGCAGCTTAGGTTGGACAACAATAGCTCCCTCTTCCTCCCCCCCCTCTACATCTCCTTCCTTCCTCCACCCCCACCTCCCTCCTCATGTACCTCAGGGGCGACTGTGGCTCAGAGGTAGGTGGAGCAGGTCGTCCACCAATCTGAAGGTCGGTGGTTTCGATCCCTTTGCTCCGGGTCACATGTCGATGTGTCCTTGAGCAAGACACTCAACCCCAAATTGCTCCCGAAGGCTGAGCCATCGGTGTGTGAATGAGTGTTTACATCCTGATGGGCCAAGTGGGCACCTTGTATGGCCAGCCTCTGCCATCAGTGTGTGAATGTGTGTGTGAACGGGTGAATGCTGACATGTAGTGTAAAGCACTTTGAATGGTCGGAAGACTAGAGAAGTGCTGTAGAAATGCAAGTCCATTTACCATTTACTAACCCTTCCTCTCTCTTCCCCCCCATCACCCCATCACCCTCTAGGTCTCCACCCTCACATCCTGTCAAAGGGATAGTTTGGGTGTTTTGAAGTGGGGTACTTTTACTTGTATTAGGTACTTATCCATAGTAGTTGTGATACTTACAGTGGATGGAGGACCTCGTACACCCCCACTTCAAAACACCCAAACTATCCCTTTGACATTAGGGGCGACATAGTGACTAAGTGATTAGCACTGTAGCCTCATACAGACACCAACAGCTGTCGGGCTGTGTGGACTTTGTATAGTCTGCCTGTGTCTGCGTGGGTTTTCTCCTGGTGCTCAGGTTTCCTCCCACAATATTTGGACACTGTATATATGTGCATATATACAGTAGTTTGAAGAAACACCATCTGCATGTAGTAGATGGTGTAGCTTGGACACATCATCAGTGATGAATGATGATTATATAATGATTATATAATGATTATATATATATGTATATATATATACAAATAAATGATTAATAAAATAAATAAATAATAAACAGTCAAATACAATTTTGATATGTCTGTCTCTCTGAATAAATGTGTACAATATAAATACAACTGTATGACATTATGGTGGCTATAAAGTAGAAGTACTGGTATCCGTTTAAGTTGTGATTTAAACAACGCTGAAGCCGATCAATAAAATGATCAATGTCACGTAATAAAAGATGTTCCAAATGGTATTTTAGGCGCCGGTTCTGTAATAAACAATGATGTTTTGCAGTAAAAACCATTTAACCTTTATGACTGAGGGGCTCATGATTATTTTTAATATGAGCATTATTAACTTCTAATTAGGATGCACGCGCACATGGACACGCGCGCGGTAGTCTGAAATAAGATAGCAACTAACAGACCGGTGTAAACAGAACCAAGTGACACATCCAACCTGGTGGATTGTCAGTACTAAACTATCTCTAAACTTGATTAAAGGGACAAATTAAAGGGGCAGTGAGCTCAATTTACTTTATTGACGATTGCTACCAAATTTTCTGTGGCTCATTATTGGACCGAGCTCATCAAAAGTTGCATAAAGCTTGTTGATATCTTATTGCATTTCGAAGATAATAAGTCAACAACCATTTGGCCCATCATCTCGAAACTTGCGAGCTATGTCCACAAGAGTACCTTGAGCGAAAAAGGCTCTTGGCGAACTGCCACTTGCAGCTGTAACTTGTTTGTGTTATTGTGTTACTTTTGGATCTGAACTAACGTGGAGTCCACATCAGCAGCTTAGCTTCCGTGTCGGTACTCCAGGTCTGCTTCTCCAAACTGGGAGCGCGCCGACCACCATCTAAGTTACTGTACGTAATACACTGACTATGGATAAGGGATACAAAACTGAACCGTAAAAAAGAAAATTACAATAATGACGTGCAAACCGAATCGTGGGCTTGTTGAACCGTTACTAATTATTTGATGAGGTTCCATGTCACGTCTCTGGCCTTGACTCCAGTAGTTTTTCAGTGTTCTGCTTCCCCTGGGTCTCCCCCTCCCCTGCCTGTGGATGTGGCAGGGGCGCGGCTTCCTCATCAAGCACCTGGTCTCACTCTCCACTCTGCACTCTGCACCTGTCAACAATCACCTAATCAACCCACAGTACAAGAACACCAGCTTTCCTGCCAGTCCTCGCCAGATTGTTCTGCCTACCAGTTGGTATTTTCTCGGCCGCTCTGTATGATAATTACCAGAGTTATTCCTGTGTTTCCTAGTGCTTCTGTTATCTAACATTGTGTTCTCCTGTCTTCTGGATTCCAGTGCCAGCCTCCTATCGAGCCATCCTCACACCGCCGCAGCTCATTCCTCCAGCTACTCCACCCTGCTCAACAGCCTGCCTGTCCCCTGCCTTCTCCAGCGCCCTCACCACCTTTATTACAATAAATCCACCTGACTTTCAACCACCATCCAGCTGTGTCTGTGTCTGCTTCTGGGTCCTAAACCAAAGCCATCACAGAACAATCTGGCCACCATGGACCCAGCAGACACAGATTCACTCCGCCATGCTTTAGCCTCCCAGGGTTCGCTGGTTGGACAACATGACAAGATCCTCCGTGAATTGGTGGAGAATCTGCGAGCCCTTTCCTCCAATGTCATCCAACTCGGCAGCCAAATGGACCAGGTCAACGCCCATCTCACAGCTTCATCTGCCACAGCAGCTTCACCAGCTGACCCCCCACCAGCGCTCCCAACGCCTCCACAAGGGCATGCCACCCCAGCCCCACTAGCCCGTGAGCCTTTCATTCCGACTCCAGAACGCTACTCTGGGGATTTGGGGGCTTGTGGGCGGTTCCTTCTCCAGTGTTCTCTCGTGTTCCAGCAGCAACCTACCACCTACGTTTCAGATAAGTCACGCATAGCATTTATTTTGGGTTTACTTACTGGTAAAGCTTCTCAGTGGGCTACAGCTTTGTGGGAGAGGCAGTCTCCTATTTGTAATTCTTACCCAGTATTCATAGCTGAATTGAGAAAAGTTTTTGATCATCCTGTTCAGGGTAAAGAGGCTGCTAACCGTCTCCTCTCCCTCCGTCAGGGCTCTGGATCAGTTGCAGAGTATGCAGTTGAGTTTAGGATCCTGGCAGCAGAGAGTGGGTGGGATGAAGTGTCTTTACAAGGAGTGTTTGTTCATGGGTTAGCTGAGAATATTAAGGATGAGTTGGCTGCAAGGGATGAGACTGATAGTTTAGACTCCCTTATTTCCCTGTCCATACGCTTAGACAACCGTCTTCGTGAACGCCGTAGGGAGAGAGCCAGCCGCCCGCATGCCTCCACTTCTCCTTTCCAGTCCAAACCTGCCCCCCGGGTGATCCCTGACAGCCAGTTCTTCACCAGCCAGCCCCTCAGTTCCTCAGCATCACCCTCAATGGAGGAGCCCATGCAGTTGGGACGAGCTCGTCTCTCACCCTCAGAGCGCCAACGGCGAGTCAAGGCTGGTGTGTGTGTCTATTGTGGCAAGGCTGGCCACTTCCTCGCTTCTTGTCCTCACCTGCCAAAAGATTAGGCTCATCCGGAACTGGAGAGGCCCTGATGAGCCACACCTCCACCTCTCCATCAGCCCCTCACCCCCGTATGCAATTTAATGCATCCCTTGTGTGCCAGGGTGACTCTATCCCCCTTCTTGCTCTGGTTGATTCTGGGGCTGATGATAATTTCATTGACTCCACCCTCGTTACCCAAGCTGGGATCCCTGTTGAAGCCCTTCCTGCTCCTAAGGATGTCAATGCGCTGGATGGAAGGCTCCTGGCCCGCATTACTCATCACACTGTTCCCCTGAGTCTCATCCTGTCAGGTAATCATCACGAATCTATAAAACTGCTAGTTATTCCCTCACCTCATGCTCCTGTGGTCCTAGGTCAGCCCTGGCTTAAACTCCATAACCCCCATATTGATTGGTCCACCGCATCTATTGCTAGTTGGAGCACCTTTTGCCACTCCCACTGTCTCCAGTCAGCCCTAGCTCCCTCTCAGTTAACTGCTGCTCCTACTTTTGAGCCCCCTGACCTCTCTTCAGTCCCTCCTGTGTACCATGACTTAGGTGAGGTGTTTAGTAAGCAGCGGGCCCAAACCTTGCCCCCACATAGGCCCTATGATTGTGCTATAGACCTGCACCATGGTGCCCCCCTTCCCTCGAGCCGTCTCTATAAACTCTCCCGTCCCGAAAGGGAGGCTATGGAGAAGTACATCAACGACTCACTAGTTGCTGGTTTTATTCGACCCTCCTCTTCTCCTGTTGGTGCCGGCTTCTTCTTTGTTGCAAAGAAAGATCACACCCTACGCCCCTGTATTGATTTCCGTGGCCTCAACGACATAACCATTAAAAACAAGTATCCACTACCCCTCATCGACCCCTCTTTCGAGCCCCTGCACAAGGCCACTGTTTTCTCAAAGCTGGACCTCCGGAACGCTTACCATCTGATCCGAGTCAGAGAAGGAGATGAGTGGAAGACTGCATTTAACACTCCCCTGGGCCATTTTGAGTATCAAGTCATGCCCTTTGGCCTCACCAACGCCCCTGCAGTTTTCCAGGCCTTGGTTAATGACATCCTCTGTGACATGCTGAACCACTTCATTTTTGTTTATCTAGATGATATACTCATCTTCTCCCGGAACATGGAAGAACATGTTCAACATGTGAGGTTAGTGCTCCGTCGTCTTCTGGAAAACAAGCTGTTTGTAAAAGCTGAAAAGTGTGACTTCCACGTGACTTCTGTGAGTTTTCTGGGCTTCATCATCGAGCAGGGGCAGGTGAAGACGGACCCAGCAAAGGTTCAGGCGGTGGCTGAGTGGCCCAAACCCACTACACGGAAACAGTTGCAGCGATTCTTAGGATTCGCCAACTTCTACAGACGGTTCATTCGAGACTACAGTAGAGTGGCGGCCCCTCTCACACAACTCACCTCCCCAGCCATCCCCTTTACTTGGACGCCGGAGGTTGACATAGCATTTGACACTCTGAAACAGTTATTCACTAGTGCTCCAATTCTAACTCACTCTGATCCCTCTTTGCAGTTTGTTGTGGAGGTGGATGCCTCTGATTCAGGTGTGGGGGCCGTCCTCTCTCAGCGGTCTCCTAAGGATCACAAGCTGCACCCCTGTGCCTTCTTCTCCCGGCGCCTTTCTCCGGCAGAGCGCAACTACGATGTGGGAAACCGTGAGCTGTTGGCGGTGGTCCTGGCACTTGAGGAATGGAGGCACATGCTGGAAGGGGCTGAGCAGCCATTTGTAGTTTGGACAGACCACAAAAACCTCTCTTACCTCCGCTCTGCTAAACGGCTAAATTCCCGCCAGGCTCGGTGGGCTCTGTTCCTGGGAAGGTTTAACTTCAGTCTCACTTACCGTCCTGGCTCACGCAACACCAAACCTGATGCCCTCTCCCGCCAGTCTGTCCCAGAGAAATCCTGCTCTGAGCCAGAAACCATTCTACCTCATTCCTGTGTGGTGGCCGCAGCTACATGGGAGATTGAGACCCGCATACGGGAGGCACAGCGCTCTCATCCAGACCCAGGTAATGGCCCTCCTAACTGTCTGTTTGTGCCTGATTCAGCCAGATCTCAAGTTCTACAATGGGGCCATTCATCTAAGCTCACCTGCCACCCTGGTTTCCACCGCACCCTCTCCTTCATCAAACGGCGGTTCTGGTGGCCATCCATGACCCGCGACACCCGTGCCTTCGTGTCCGCCTGCTCCGTCTGTGCCCGCAGCAAGGCCTCCCATCAACCCCCAGCTGGTCTCCTGCGCCCTCTGCCCGTCCCCAGCCGACCCTGGTCCCACATAGCTGTGGACTTTGTCACCGGTTTACCCCCGTCAGAAGGTAACACAATCATATTGACTGTGGTAGACCGTTTTTCCAAGGCTGTGCATTTTGTCCCTCTCCCTAAATTACCCTCAGCCACAGAGACTGCGGACCTCCTGGTCCTCCATGTGTTTCGTCTTCATGGCATCCCCCAGGACATCGTCTCTGACCGGGGACCACAGTTCTCTTCCCAGGTCTGGAAGGCCTTTTGCCAGGCTCTGGGTGCCACAGCTAGTCTCTCCTCTGGGTACCACCCTCAAACGAATGGGCAGACGGAGCGGGCAAACCAAGATCTCGGGGCAGCCCTGCGTTGTGTCACTGCTCACCACCCGTCCTCCTGGAGTAGACAGTTACCCTGGGTTGAGTATGCCCATAACTCACTCACCAGCGCCGCCACAGGTATGTCCCCCTTCATGGCCTCTCTAGGCTATCAACCTCCCCTCTTCTCAGTCCAGGAGGAGGCTGTGGCGGTGCCATCGGTCCAAGCCAACATCCAAAGGTGTCGGCGGATTTGGAGAGAGGTCCGGTCTGCCCTTCTCCGTTCAGCTGTCCGGAATCAACGCCTTGCTGACCGCCATCGATCCCCTGCACCCACTTACCAACCCGGTCAAAAGGTATGGCTTTCCTCCCGTGACTTGCCCCTTCAGGTGGAGTCCCATAAATTGGCTCCCCGATACATTGGACCTTTTGAAGTTGACAAGATCATTAATCCCACTGTTATCAAGTTAAAGTTGCCTTCATCTCTGAGAGTCCACCCCACGTTCCATGTTTCGCTGCTTAAGCCTGTGTCTTCCAGCCCCTTGTGCCCTCCAGCCGAACCCCCTCCACCCCCCCGGATCATCGACAATCACCCTGCCTTCACTGTTCGGCGGATTCTGGACGTCCGTCGCCGAGGCCGGGGGTTCCGGTTCTTGGTTGACTGGGAGGGTTATGGCCCAGAGGAACGCTCATGGATCCCGCGCAGCTTCTTTCTGGATGCCTCCCTCATTCGGGACTTTTATCGGGAGCATCCAGACAAGCCTGGGGCGCCCGGAGGCGCCCGTTGAGGGGGGGGTCCTGTCACGTCTCTGGCCTTGACTCCAGTAGTTTTTCAGTGTTCTGCTTCCCCTGGGTCTCCCCCTCCCCTGCCTGTGGATGTGGCAGGGGCGCGGCTTCCTCATCAAGCACCTGGTCTCACTCTCCACTCTGCACTCTGCACCTGTCAACAATCACCTAATCAACCCACAGTACAAGAACACCAGCTTTCCTGCCAGTCCTCGCCAGATTGTTCTGCCTACCAGTTGGTATTTTCTCGGCCGCTCTGTATGATAATTACCAGAGTTATTCCTGTGTTTCCTAGTGCTTCTGTTATCTAACATTGTGTTCTCCTGTCTTCTGGATTCCAGTGCCAGCCTCCTATCGAGCCATCCTCACACCGCCGCAGCTCATTCCTCCAGCTACTCCACCCTGCTCAACAGCCTGCCTGTCCCCTGCCTTCTCCAGCGCCCTCACCACCTTTATTACAATAAATCCACCTGACTTTCAACCACCATCCAGCTGTGTCTGTGTCTGCTTCTGGGTCCTAAACCAAAGCCATCACATTCCAGAGACATATAGGAGGCATTTATCTGAACATAGGCCCATTTGACCATTAAGTACCCTGCTTTATTTCATGTATAAAATCAGTGATATGGCTTCATATAATATAGAAATATAATTTGTTACTATCAATCAATCTATGTATATATTTTGGAGTTCAAACACATAGAAAATGGTTATGTTTTTCTTCTCCCTAATGTGCCAAACAAACTGAACTGAAACCATCACCCAAAAACCGCGATACAAACTGAACCTTGGGCTTGTTGAACCGTTGCACCACAAATATATACTGTATTGCTCCACAGACATATAGAAAATAGCATTTTGACGCTCAGACATACATACTTTGACAAAGATTTGAATGCTCCCATTTGAATACATAAGGAACACCTCTGGGAAGCTACATGATATATGAAACTCATCATAATGGACCCGCCCTTTAAATGAAACGGACATGAATGAAACATAAAGAATAAACCTAATTTTCTAACAAATATTCCTGTGTCTATTTAACAATTGATTTCATGCTAGTTATTTAAATGGCTCCAGACTCACCTGAGTGTATCGGCTTTGTGTATGTGATGTGTTCAGGCAGCGACTGTTTGAGAACCTGCGGATGCTGCCTCATGCTCCTGGAGTGCAGATGCAGGCCATCCCGGAGGACGCAATCCCGGACGACACCGTGGACGAGGACACGGAGGATCCTGACAAACGCTTGTCCAGTAAGACTGCTGTTCATTTTCATTCCATATCCCTTCTCTTACACACAGTTAGGATGAGTTGATATACCCATGTTTATTCCTCGTTATGCTCAACTTTGTCACAATAATGTGTTTGTGACAAATACTGGTTATTGCTGACTCTTGAAATAGATGACTTCCTTGATTTCATAATGTGGTAGCATTTACTGTTAGTGAATGATCTATAAAGAAACTATATTCCTGTTAGCATCTGATTGTATAGAAGTCTATGAGAAAATGATCCTACTTCTCACTTGATTTATTACCTCAGTAAACATTGTAAACATGAGTTTATGGTCTGAAGCTTTCCCTACTAGTATCTAAGAAAAGCTGAGCCCCTCCCAGATGTCATCACCCTAAAACAATTTATAAAAACTCAAACTAAATCTTCCAATTTGAATAAAGTAATCCACTGTATTAAATTAGACTTTTTAATTTTGTTGTAGCATCATTCATCAGAGTGTGTTGTGTTCTTGCAGTTCGTGCCACGGACAAGAGGATAGCCTGTGATGAAGAGTTCTCCGACTCTGAGGACGAGGGGGAGGGAGGCAGGAAGAACGTGGCCAATCACAAGAAGGGTGCAAAAAGGCCCCGAGTGGACGAAGACAAGAAGGAAGGAGAGGAGAAGAAGACCGGTGGGTATTCTCAAGTGTGAATGCTTCCACAGTGGTGAAATGACTGATGTTGTTTTTATACATGATTCTTTTGTTCTCCTTCCTATCGCAGAGATAAAAGAGGAAGAGAAAACAAAGGACATCGGCGCTGAGAAGACTGAGTCTAAAAGGTAAGAGGAGCCTCTCTACCAGTATTTGTCCAACAACGTCTTCACACACACTTCCACAAAACATCTTTCTTTTGCGATTCTGTATTTACTCACTACCTCTTCACGTCCAGTTCAGAGCGACTGAATGCTGTTTTAAATTCAGTTAAGTTCTGTGTTTACACCTGTCTGGCAGTGCTTTCACGTGCACTAAAGTAACCCAGTTACTGTCGGCTTTCTGCACTAATGCTTTCTGTAACCAGGGAAGAGGATTAGAGAAACCTTAATGCTGATACTGCATTTTTCTTTGAACGCATATTTTCAATTTGCCCTTTACAAGTTTTTTGATCAGCTTTTCACCAGGGCTGTCAAAGTTAATGCGAACGTGTTAACGCAAATTCATTTTAACGCCGCTAATTTCTTTGATGCATTAACTCAACTTGGGATTTTTAAGTTGCGGCTTAAGTTTTTTTATGCTAAATGCAGTACCTTTGAGGGTTTCTGGACAATATCTGTCATTGTTTTGTGTTGTTAATTGATTTACAATAATAAATATATACATACATTTGCATAAAGCAGCATATTTGTCCACTCCCATGTTGATAAGAGTATTAAATACTTGACAAATCTCCCTTTAAGGTACATTTTGAACAGATAAATAAAATGTGTGATTAATTTGTGGTTCATCACGATTAACTATGGACAATCATGCGATTAATCGTGGTTAAATATTTTAATCGATTGACAGCCCTGCTTTTTACGTGTGCATGACAAAAACAGTTAAAGACGTATCGCTGTGACAGCAGTGCAGCAGGATGAGAGGAAAGATCATTACACGTAGCGTGCATCCTTGTATTCAAGTCTGATAAAAACTCACACAAAGCTAGTATCCACAGCAGTGCTCTGTGCAAACTATGCACTCTCACTACAGAGCCATGTCCTCATTGCATCAGTCCAAATGTTCTGAAACACACACACAGACACTAAAATAAGGAAAGCAGAATATCTTAATGCAGTTAAAGAAAGTAAGCCCTAGTTCCTAAACAAGGTGTATTGGAAAATCTGACCTGGTGTGTGTAAACGCAGATTTTACAGTAACCAGGTTAGCACAGTATCTAATCTAAGAGTAACCTGGTTTCTTGTGTGCATGTACATCCAGTATACTGTAGGTCTGTCTTGTTTAGCATGCAGTTCTGTACAGCTCTGGATTGGTTTGTAATAAAGTGTGATCCCGCGATTACATACAAAGTCAATGCAAAGACGCAAATAGACGCGAATTCGCACCGGGCAACGCGAATGGTGCGAATGACACAATGCGAACACACGGAATTTGCATATTCCATTCGTGTGACGCTGTGTCGCGAAAGCTTATCAGCGTTGAGATTCTCCTCCTGTCGTCACTGACGTCCTGATGTTGTTAAATCAGAAAAGGAGGAAATAAATCTTGTATGTGTCTGTGGTCACCCCAGAGCTACGAGAGTACATCATATGTGTACGGAGACCGGACCAAACGCTGTGTATAAATGTGTGTGTATAAACCACAGACTCTCTATGGTAGAAACAACAGCGTCGCTGCCGTATTTATGTCTAGATGACTTTATGTTGAGTGTTGATTGAGCAGCTGCATAGCCTGGCACTGATCCATCCAAACTCCATTCAGAAAACAAGCAATTTGAAAGTTGTTTACTTGTCGTCTTGCAGACAGACCTGACAAAGCATCAATTCAGACTTTTTACAAATCTGCATCATTATGTAGTTATTTCGGCATCATTTGATCCGTTTATTGACATTAAATCACAGCACAATCTGTTTATTTTGGGTTCATACCGCAGTAGCGACGTGTGGCTTGCTAGATACAGTCAGTGCAATGGCACTGTATGTGAATACAGCTCTCCGCCGGGTGATGTTATGAACCCAGACACAACGGAGTTTGGTTGTCTGACATATCTGGGACTTCCACAAGCAAAGCAGCAACAGTGGTTATTTCTTCCATGGTCAATGGAGGAAATGGTGGAAAGAAAAGTTGTTGGTAATTATGGACACAAATGATGCCGGTGGTCCGACTTGCGCGAGTAAAGCGAGGCGAAAATTTGCTTGGCTCTTGGTGAGAATGCGACATTAGACTTCCTGAAATCACGTGTGTATGATTAAAATCACACTTCATGAGGAATGCTGTGAAGTTTCATTTGCCTTTTAAATGTTTAATTTGGCCAATCTAATTGTGTTTTTACTTATTCTACATATTGCAGCGCACCTTTTCCCCCGTAATATTTAGAATAAATCTCCAACTCTCATTTTCCTTCAGCAGTGTGAAGACTGAGCAGACCAGCAGTGCCTGAATTCTTCTTCTTCTACTTCCACAAACACACACAAAACTCAACGGTGCTGTCCCCCCCCCCCCCCAAGGATCCAACTCTTCACTGAATCACTGTCGGAAGCATTATATTTATTATGACTCTATTTTCTACTTGTAAATCTCTTGTGAATCGTCCCTCCTTGTGCAGCGTATCAGTGGATTCCTTGAATCCAACATGCTAATTATGTCCTTTGATACCCTGAACCGTGTTATTCCAATGTGCTTTATCTTCTGAAGGAAACCTTGACTTAACTTGTGTGTAGGAAACTGTGGGTGAACCTGTAGATGAACCTAGAAAGAGTTCATGTTTAAATTTCAATATTTTGTATTCGTCAATAAAACGTTTATACTGTTTCGCTGAAATGTGTATTACTTGAAATATGGTGCTAGCTCAGAGGTTTGTGTAATGATTATTATTCAAATGTTTTTATCAGGTTTTCAAACATTTACACATTATACAGTATGCCAACATCTGCATCTGCATCTACCTGAGAGGCTGGCCAACACCAAAATTAATAAATATATAGTAAGAAATATTAGATATAAATGTAAATTATGTCTGCTGTGGATCGGGCGTTTTGAGGAGGAAGAAGATATACACGTAGGCAAAATTGTTGGTACCCTTCCGTTAAAGAAAGAAAAACCCACAATGGTCACTGAAATAACTTGAAACTGACAAAAGTAATAATAAAAATTCACTGAAAATGAACTAATGAAAATCAGCTATTGTTTTTGAATTATGGTTCAACAGAATCATTTTAAAAAACAAACTAATGAAACTGGCCTAGACAAAAATGATGGTACCCCTAGAAAAGATGTAAAATAATGATAATGATAATAATAAAGATCCATCAACTTTGATGGAACTACACTTTTTAAAAGCAAAGTTATTGAATATTTTTTCCCATTCAAAATTCACCAAAATTATGCAAAAGCATATTTTTCCAAACTAAGTGTTGTAGTACAGCTATGAGGAGATCATTGATGTGTGAAGATCATTGATGTGTGAAGTAATGTTGATGGTACTACACTGTTGCACTTTGTAGACGGTCCCTGACCAGTCATTTCACAGCCGGCTGCACATAGAGACCAATGTAATGTGTCCAGCTCGGAGGTTACTAACTCAAGTTACTAACTCGAGGGAACAAATTAATAAAAAAATTCTCAAGGCATGTCATCACATTCTCATGCTGTCACAGTGTGATGTCATCACATTCTCATGACATCACAGTGGGATTGTCATCACATTGTGATGTCATCCCATTCTTATGCCGTCACAGTGTGATGTCATCACATTCTCATGACATCACAGTGGGATGTCATCACATTGTGATGTCATCCCATTCTCATGCCGTCACAGTGTGATGTCATCACATTCTCATAACATCACAGTGGGATTGTCATCACATTGCGATGTCATCACATTCTCATGACATCACAGTGTGATGTCATCAGCCTTCCATTTATGTTGGCTTTGAAGTTTTCATCCTTTGGTGTACGATTCGTATGGATAGACCAACTCATTTAAGTCTCACACACTTGCTGATATTGTTAGCTGACCGGTATTCGGTTGAACATCAACAATCGACGAGGGTGACTGCATCATTTACATTTCATCATGGGACAAACGTTAACCTTACCAAGCTCTTCGAACCTGAAGGCCGAAATAGATGAACTCCTAAAGAGCGAAGAAGCCTGGGCGGCAAAATTCAACGCTATTAAGGAGCTCTCAGAAAACGTTTCCGGGATAGAACAGAGCTGGGAGAGTAAAATACATCAGTTGGAGGACGACAACAAGGTCCTCACGGACAAGTTGGACCTCGCTGAGAACGACAAGAAAATGGAGGCTTTACTCCAGGAGAAGATTAGCCAGTTGGAGACACAGCTCGACCAGAAGAACTCCAAAATCCTAGATCTCAGCAAGCAGACGGTGTGTCTCTCTGAGTGGCTCACTGAGACTAGAAAAAAGCTGTTGGACAAACGAGATGAACTTGGAGACTGCGAAGAAACCTGGGAGGGCAAATACAGGGAACAGAAAATCTATTTCTATAAGGTCCAGGATGAGAAAGACGACTTCTACATGACCACGATCAAACGGATTTCGGGCGACAAGGAGAAACTTCAGGACAAGTTCAACGAGGACCTGGCGGAGAGTGACCAGAGCTGGATAAACGCAGTCAAACGGATGGACGATGAGACGACGCTTCTGGAGGATATCTGTCTGGACATGAAGAAGAAGATGAGAGGATTCTTTTCTTTCAGTAGGACGGAGGATCGAGGGAAATGGTTACAGGAGTTGAAAAGCAAAATGCGTGAGAAGTTGAAGAAAGAGGAGGAGCAGGAAGCTGAGGTGGAACAGAGAGCGCAGCGGGATGAGGCGGAGAAAAAGAAGGAGCCGGAGAAGAAGGAAAAGGGCTTTTTTCGCTGGATTTTACGAAAGAGAAAGAGAAAGAGTGACTGTGCCAATCAGGTAGAAGAGGAGGCTGCTGGCTGTTCAGCTTCTGCAGCCTGTGACAGTCAGGTAGAGGAGGCTGCTGGCTGTTCAGCTTCTGCAGCCTGTGACAGTCAGGTAGAGGAGGCTGCTGGCTGTTCAGCTTCTGCAGCCTGTGACAGTCAGGTAGAGGAGGCTGCTGGCTGTGCAGCTTCTGCAGCCTGTGACAGTCAGGTAGAGGAGGCTGCTGGCTGTTCAGCTTCTGCAGCCTGTGACAGTCAGGTAGAGGAGGCTGCTGGCTGTGCAGCTTAGGTTGGACAACAATAGCTCCCTCTTCCTCCCCCCCCTCTACATCTCCTTCCTTCCTCCACCCCCACCTCCCTCCTCATGTACCTCAGGGGCGACTGTGGCTCAGAGGTAGGTGGAGCAGGTCGTCCACCAATCTGAAGGTCGGTGGTTTCGATCCCTTTGCTCCGGGTCACATGTCGATGTGTCCTTGAGCAAGACACTCAACCCCAAATTGCTCCCGAAGGCTGAGCCATCGGTGTGTGAATGAGTGTTTACGTCCTGATGGGCCAAGTGGGCACCTTGTATGGCCAGCCTCTGCCATCAGTGTGTGAATGTGTGTGTGAACGGGTGAATGCTGACATGTAGTGTAAAGCACTTTGAATGGTCGGAAGACTAGAGAAGTGCTGTAGAAATGCAAGTCCATTTACCATTTACTAACCCTTCCTCTCTCTTCCCCCCCATCACCCCATCACCCTCTAGGTCTCCACCCTCACATCCTGTCAAAGGGATAGTTTGGGTGTTTTGAAGTGGGGTACTTTTACTTGTATTAGGTACTTATCCATAGTAGTTGTGATACTTACAGTGGATGGAGGACCTCGTACACCCCCACTTCAAAACACCCAAACTATCCCTTTGACATTAGGGGCGACATAGTGACTAAGTGATTAGCACTGTAGCCTCATACAGACACCAACAGCTGTCGGGCTGTGTGGACTTTGTATAGTCTGCCTGCGTCTGCGTGGGTTTTCTCCTGGTGCTCAGGTTTCCTCCCACAATATTTGGACACTGTATATATGTGCATATATACAGTAGTTTGAAGAAACACCATCTGCATGTAGTAGATGGTGTAGCTTGGACACATCATCAGTGATGAATGATGATTATATAATGATTATATAATGATTATATATATATATGTATATATATATACAAATAAATGATTAATAAAATAAATAAATAATAAACAGTCAAATACAATTTTGATATGTCTGTCTCTCTGAATAAATGTGTACAATATAAATACAACTGTATGACATTATGGTGGCTATAAAGTAGAAGTACTGGTATCCGTTTAAGTTGTGATTTAAACAACGCTGAAGCCGATCAATAAAATGATCAATGTCACGTAATAAAAGATGTTCCAAATGGTATTTTAGGCGCCGGTTCTGTAATAAACAATGATGTTTTGCAGTAAAAACCATTTAACCTTTATGACTGAGGGGCTCATGATTATTTTTAATATGAGCATTATTAACTTCTAATTAGGATGCACGCGCACATGGACACGCGCGCGGTAGTCTGAAATAAGATAGCAACTAACAGACCGGTGTAAACAGAACCAAGTGACACATCCAACCTGGTGGATTGTCAGTACTAAACTATCTCTAAACTTGATTAAAGGGACAAATTAAAGGGGCAGTGAGCTCAATTTACTTTATTGACTGATTGCTACCAAATTTTCTGTGGCTCATTATTGGACCGAGCTCATCAAAAGTTGCATAAAGCTTGTTGATATCTTATTGCATTTCGAAGATAATAAGTCAACAACCATTTGGCCCATCATCTCGAAACTTGCGAGCTATGTCCACAAGAGTACCTTGAGCGAAAAAGGCTCTTGGCGAACTGCCACTTGCAGCTGTAACTTGTTTGTGTTATTGTGTTACTTTTGGATCTGAACTAACGTGGAGTCCACATCAGCAGCTTAGCTTCCGTGTCGGTACTCCAGGTCTGCTTCTCCAAACTGGGAGCGCGCCGACCACCATCTAAGTTACTGTACGTAATACACTGACTATGGATAAGGGATACAAAACTGAACCGTAAAAAAGAAAATTACAATAATGACGTGCAAACCGAATCGTGGGCTTGTTGAACCATTATTAATTATTTGATGAGGTTCCAGAGACATGTAGGAGGCATTTATCTGAACATAGGCCCATTTGACCATTAAGTACCCTGCTTTATTTCATGTATAAAATCAGTGATATGGCTTCATATAATATAGAAATATAATTTATTACTATCAATCAATCTATGTATATATTTTGGAGTTCAAACACATAGAAAATGGTTATGTTTTTCTTCTCCCTAATGTGCCAAACAAACTGAACTGAAACCATCACCCAAAAACCGCGATACAAACTGAACCTTGGGCTTGTTGAACCGTTGCACCACAAATATATACTGTATTGCTCCACAGACATATAGAAAATAGCATTTTGACGCTCAGACATACATACTTTGACAAAGATTTGAATGCTCCCATTTGAATACATAAGGAACACCTCTGGGAAGCTACATGATATATGAAACTCATCATAATGGACCCGCCCTTTAAATGAAACGGACATGAATGAAACATAAAGAATAAACCTAATTTTCTAACAAATATTCCTGTGTCTATTTAACAATTGATTTCATGCTAGTTATTTAAATGGCTCCAGACTCACCTGAGTGTATCGGCTTTGTGTATGTGATGTGTTCAGGCAGCGACTGTTTGAGAACCTGCGGATGCTGCCTCATGCTCCTGGAGTGCAGATGCAGGCCATCCCGGAGGACGCAATCCCGGACGACACCGTGGACGAGGACACGGAGGATCCTGACAAACGCTTGTCCAGTAAGACTGCTGTTCATTTTCATTCCATATCCCTTCTCTTACACACAGTTAGGATGAGTTGATATACCCATGTTTATTCCTCGTTATGCTCAACTTTGTCACAATAATGTGTTTGTGACAAATACTGGTTATTGCTGACTCTTGAAATAGATGACTTCCTTGATTTCATAATGTGGTAGCATTTACTGTTAGTGAATGATCTATAAAGAAACTATATTCCTGTTAGCATCTGATTGTATAGAAGTCTATGAGAAAATGATCCTACTTCTCACTTGATTTATTACCTCAGTAAACATTGTAAACATGAGTTTATGGTCTGAAGCTTTCCCTACTAGTATCTAAGAAAAGCTGAGCCCCTCCCAGATGTCATCACCCTAAAACAATTTATAAAAACTCAAACTAAATCTTCCAATTTGAATAAAGTAATCCACTGTATTAAATTAGACTTTTTAATTTTGTTGTAGCATCATTCATCAGAGTGTGTTGTGTTCTTGCAGTTCGTGCCACGGACA
This sequence comes from Sebastes umbrosus, assembly GCF_015220745.1. Classification (NCBI taxonomy): domain Eukaryota; kingdom Metazoa; phylum Chordata; class Actinopteri; order Perciformes; family Sebastidae; genus Sebastes; species Sebastes umbrosus. The sequence continues at coordinate 23,979,583 of NC_051286.1, read as the reverse complement.
AGAGGATAGCCTGTGATGAAGAGTTCTCCGACTCTGAGGACGAGGGGGAGGGAGGCAGGAAGAACGTGGCCAATCACAAGAAGGGTGCAAAAAGGCCCCGAGTGGACGAAGACAAGAAGGAAGGAGAGGAGAAGAAGACCGGTGGGTATTCTCAAGTGTGAATGCTTCCACAGTGGTGAAATGACTGATGTTGTTTTTATACATGATTCTTTTGTTCTCCTTCCTATCGCAGAGATAAAAGAGGAAGAGAAAACAAAGGACATCGGCGCTGAGAAGACTGAGTCTAAAAGGTAAGAGGAGCCTCTCTACCAGTATTTGTCCAACAACGTCTTCACACACACTTCCACAAAACATCTTTCTTTTGCGATTCTGTATTTACTCACTACCTCTTCACGTCCAGTTCAGAGCGACTGAATGCTGTTTTAAATTCAGTTAAGTTCTGTGTTTACACCTGTCTGGCAGTGCTTTCACGTGCACTAAAGTAACCCAGTTACTGTCGGCTTTCTGCACTAATGCTTTCTGTAACCAGGGAAGAGGATTAGAGAAACCTTAATGCTGATACTGCATTTTTCTTTGAACGCATATTTTCAATTTGCCCTTTACAAGTTTTTTGATCAGCTTTTCACCAGGGCTGTCAAAGTTAATGCGAACGTGTTAACGCAAATTCATTTTAACGCCGCTAATTTCTTTGATGCATTAACTCAACTTGGGATTTTTAAGTTGCGGCTTAAGTTTTTTTATGCTAAATGCAGTACCTTTGAGGGTTTCTGGACAATATCTGTCATTGTTTTGTGTTGTTAATTGATTTACAATAATAAATATATACATACATTTGCATAAAGCAGCATATTTGTCCACTCCCATGTTGATAAGAGTATTAAATACTTGACAAATCTCCCTTTAAGGTACATTTTGAACAGATAAATAAAATGTGTGATTAATTTGTGGTTCATCACGATTAACTATGGACAATCATGCGATTAATCGTGGTTAAATATTTTAATCGATTGACAGCCCTGCTTTTTACGTGTGCATGACAAAAACAGTTAAAGACGTATCGCTGTGACAGCAGTGCAGCAGGATGAGAGGAAAGATCATTACACGTAGCGTGCATCCTTGTATTCAAGTCTGATAAAAACTCACACAAAGCTAGTATCCCACAGCAGTGCTCTGTGCAAACTATGCACTCTCACTACAGAGCCATGTCCTCATTGCATCAGTCCAAATGTTCTGAAACACACACACAGACACTAAAATAAGGAAAGCAGAATATCTTAATGCAGTTAAAGAAAGTAAGCCCTAGTTCCTAAACAAGGTGTATTGGAAAATCTGACCTGGTGTGTGTAAACGCAGATTTTACAGTAACCAGGTTAGCACAGTATCTAATCTAAGAGTAACCTGGTTTCTTGTGTGCATGTACATCCAGTATACTGTAGGTCTGTCTTGTTTAGCATGCAGTTCTGTACAGCTCTGGATTGGTTTGTAATAAAGTGTGATCCCGCGATTACATACAAAGTCAATGCAAAGACGCAAATAGACGCGAATTCGCACCGGGCAACGCGAATGGTGCGAATGACACAATGCGAACACACGGAATTTGCATATTCCATTCGTGTGACGCTGTGTCGCGAAAGCTTATCAGCGTTGAGATTCTCCTCCTGTCGTCACTGACGTCCTGATGTTGTTAAATCAGAAAAGGAGGAAATAAATCTTGTATGTGTCTGTGGTCACCCCAGAGCTACGAGAGTACATCATATGTGTACGGAGACCGGACCAAACGCTGTGTATAAATGTGTGTGTATAAACCACAGACTCTCTATGGTAGAAACAACAGCGTCGCTGCCGTATTTATGTCTAGATGACTTTATGTTGAGTGTTGATTGAGCAGCTGCATAGCCTGGCACTGATCCATCCAAACTCCATTCAGAAAACAAGCAATTTAAAAGTTGTTTACTTGTCGTCTTGCAGACAGACCTGACAAAGCATCAATTCAGACTTTTTACAAATCTGCATCATTATGTAGTTATTTCGGCATCATTTGATCCGTTTATTGACATTAAATCACAGCACAATCTGTTTATTTTGGGTTCATACCGCAGTAGCGACGTGTGGCTTGCTAGATACAGTCAGTGCAATGGCACTGTATGTGAATACAGCTCTCCGCCGGGTGATGTTATGAACCCAGACACAACGGAGTTTGGTTGTCTGACATATCTGGGACTTCCACAAGCAAAGCAGCAACAGTGGTTATTTCTTCCATGGTCAATGGAGGAAATGGTGGAAAGAAAAGTTGTTGGTAATTATGGACACAAATGATGCCGGTGGTCCGACTTGCGCGAGTAAAGCGAGGCGAAAATTTGCTTGGCTCTTGGTGAGAATGCGACATTAGACTTCCTGAAATCACGTGTGTATGATTAAAATCACACTTCATGAGGAATGCTGTGAAGTTTCATTTGCCTTTTAAATGTTTAATTTGGCCAATCTAATTGTGTTTTTACTTATTCTACATATTGCAGCGCACCTTTTCCCCCGTAATATTTAGAATAAATCTCCAACTCTCATTTTCCTTCAGCAGTGTGAAGACTGAGCAGACCAGCAGTGCCTGAATTCTTCTTCTTCTACTTCCACAAACACACACAAAACTCAACGGTGCTGTCCCCCCCCCCCCCCCCAAGGATCCAACTCTTCACTGAATCACTGTCGGAAGCATTATATTTATTATGACTCTATTTTCTACTTGTAAATCTCTTGTGAATCGTCCCTCCTTGTGCAGCGTATCAGTGGATTCCTTGAATCCAACATGCTAATTATGTCCTTTGATACCCTGAACCGTGTTATTCCAATGTGCTTTATCTTCTGAAGGAAACCTTGACTTAACTTGTGTGTAGGAAACTGTGGGTGAACCTGTAGATGAACCTAGAAAGAGTTCATGTTTAAATTTCAATATTTTGTATTCGTCAATAAAACGTTTATACTGTTTCGCTGAAATGTGTATTACTTGAAATTTGGTGCTAGCTCAGAGGTTTGTGTAATGATTATTATTCAAATGTTTTTATCAGGTTTTCAAACATTTACACATTATACAGTATGCCAACATCTGCATCTGCATCTACCTGAGAGGCTGGCCAACACCAAAATTAATAAATATATAGTAAGAAATATTAGATATAAATGTAAATTATGTCTGCTGTGGATCGGGCGTTTTGAGGAGGAAGAAGATATACACGTAGGCAAAATTGTTGGTACCCTTCCGTTAAAGAAAGAAAAACCCACAATGGTCACTGAAATAACTTGAAACTGACAAAAGTAATAATAAAAATTCACTGAAAATGAACTAATGAAAATCAGCTATTGTTTTTGAATTATGGTTCAACAGAATCATTTTAAAAAACAAACTAATGAAACTGGCCTAGACAAAAATGATGGTACCCCTAGAAAAGATGTAAAATAATGATAATGATAATAATAAAGATCCATCAACTTTGATGGAACTACACTTTTTAAAAGCAAAGTTATTGAATATTTTTTCCCATTCAAAATTCACCAAAATTATGCAAAAGCATATTTTTCCAAACTAAGTGTTGTAGTACAGCTATGAGGAGATCATTGATGTGTGAAGATCATTGATGTGTGAAGTAATGTTGATGGTACTACACTGTTGCACTTTGTAGACGGTCCCTGACCAGTCATTTCACAGCCGGCTGCACATAGAGACCAATGTAATGTGTCCAGCTCGGAGGTTACTAACTCAAGTTACTAACTCGAGGGAACAAATTAATAAAAAAATTCTCAAGGCATGTCATCACATTCTCATGCTGTCACAGTGTGATGTCATCACATTCTCATGACATCACAGTGGGATTGTCATCACATTGTGATGTCATCCCATTCTTATGCCGTCACAGTGTGATGTCATCACATTCTCATGACATCACAGTGGGATGTCATCACATTGTGATGTCATCCCATTCTCATGCCGTCACAGTGTGATGTCATCACATTCTCATGACATCACAGTGGGATTGTCATCACATTGCGATGTCATCACATTCTCATGACATCACAGTGTGATGTCATCAGCCTTCCATTTATGTTGGCTTTGAAGTTTTCATCCTTTGGTGTACGATTCGTATGGATAGACCAACTCATTTAAGTCTCACACACTTGCTGATATTGTTAGCTGACCGGTATTCGGTTGAACATCAACAATCGACGAGGGTGACTGCATCATTTACATTTCATCATGGGACAAACGTTAACCTTACCAAGCTCTTCGAACCTGAAGGCCGAAATAGATGAACTCCTAAAGAGCGAAGAAGCCTGGGCGGCAAAATTCAACGCTATTAAGGAGCTCTCAGAAAACGTTTCCGGGATAGAACAGAGCTGGGAGAGTAAAATACATCAGTTGGAGGACGACAACAAGGTCCTCACGGACAAGTTGGACCTCGCTGAGAACGACAAGAAAATGGAGGCTTTACTCCAGGAGAAGATTAGCCAGTTGGAGACACAGCTCGACCAGAAGAACTCCAAAATCCTAGATCTCAGCAAGCAGACGGTGTGTCTCTCTGAGTGGCTCACTGAGACTAGAAAAAAGCTGTTGGACAAACGAGATGAACTTGGAGACTGCGAAGAAACCTGGGAGGGCAAATACAGGGAACAGAAAATCTATTTCTATAAGGTCCAGGATGAGAAAGACGACTTCTACATGACCACGATCAAACGGATTTCGGGCGACAAGGAGAAACTTCAGGACAAGTTCAACGAGGACCTGGCGGAGAGTGACCAGAGCTGGATAAACGCAGTCAAACGGATGGACGATGAGACGACGCTTCTGGAGGATATCTGTCTGGACATGAAGAAGAAGATGAGAGGATTCTTTTCTTTCAGTAGGACGGAGGATCGAGGGAAATGGTTACAGGAGTTGAAAAGCAAAATGCGTGAGAAGTTGAAGAAAGAGGAGGAGCAGGAAGCTGAGGTGGAACAGAGAGCGCAGCGGGATGAGGCGGAGAAGAAGGAAAAGGGCTTTTTTCGCTGGATGTTACGAAAGAGAAAGAGAAAGAGTGACTGTGCCAATCAGGTAGAAGAGGAGGCTGCTGGCTGTTCAGCTTCTGCAGCCTGTGACAGTCAGGTAGAGGAGGCTGCTGGCTGTTCAGCTTCTGCAGCCTGTGACAGTCAGGTAGAGGAGGCTGCTGGCTTCAGGTAGAGGAGGCTGCTGGCTGTTCAGCTTCTGCAGCCTGTGACAGTCAGGTAGAGGAGGCTGCTGGCTGTGCAGCTTAGGTTGGACAACAATAGCTCCCTCTTCCTCCCCCCCCTCTACATCTCCTTCCTTCCTCCACCCCCACCTCCCTCCTCATGTACCTCAGGGGCGACTGTGGCTCAGAGGTAGGTGGAGCAGGTCGTCCACCAATCTGAAGGTCGGTGGTTTCGATCCCTTTGCTCCGGGTCACATGTCGATGTGTCCTTGAGCAAGACACTCAACCCCAAATTGCTCCCGAAGGCTGAGCCATCGGTGTGTGAATGAGTGTTTACAGTCCTGATGGGCCAAGTGGGCACCTTGTATGGCCAGCCTCTGCCATCAGTGTGTGAATGTGTGTGTGAACGGGTGAATGCTGACATGTAGTGTAAAGCACTTTGAATGGTCGGAAGACTAGAGAAGTGCTGTAGAAATGCAAGTCCATTTACCATTTACTAACCCTTCCTCTCTCTTCCCCCCCATCACCCCATCACCCTCTAGGTCTCCACCCTCACATCCTGTCAAAGGGATAGTTTGGGTGTTTTGAAGTGGGGTACTTTTACTTGTATTAGGTACTTATCCATAGTAGTTGTGATACTTACAGTGGATGGAGGACCTCGTACACCCCCACTTCAAAACACCCAAACTATCCCTTTGACATTAGGGGCGACATAGTGACTAAGTGATTAGCACTGTAGCCTCATACAGACACCAACAGCTGTCGGGCTGTGTGGACTTTGTATAGTCTGCCTGTGTCTGCGTGGGTTTTCTCCTGGTGCTCAGGTTTCCTCCCACAATATTTGGACACTGTATATATGTGCATATATACAGTAGTTTGAAGAAACACCATCTGCATGTAGTAGATGGTGTAGCTTGGACACATCATCAGTGATGAATGATGATTATATAATGATTATATAATGATTATATATATATATATGTATATATATATACAAATAAATGATTAATAAAATAAATAAATAATAACAGTCAAATACAATTTTGATATGTCTGTCTCTCTGAATAAATGTGTACAATATAAATACAACTGTATGACATTATGGTGGCTATAAAGTAGAAGTACTGGTATCCGTTTAAGTTGTGATTTAAACAACGCTGAAGCCGATCAATAAAATGATCAATGTCACGTAATAAAAGATGTTCCAAATGGTATTTTAGGCGCCGGTTCTGTAATAAACAATGATGTTTTGCAGTAAAAACCATTTAACCTTTATGACTGAGGGGCTCATGATTATTTTTAATATGAGCATTATTAACTTCTAATTAGGATGCACGCGCACATGGACACGCGCGCGGTAGTCTGAAATAAGATAGCAACTAACAGACCGGTGTAAACAGAACCAAGTGACACATCCAACCTGGTGGATTGTCAGTACTAAACTATCTCTAAACTTGATTAAAGGGACAAATTAAAGGGGCAGTGAGCTCAATTTACTTTATTGACGATTGCTACCAAATTTTCTGTGGCTCATTATTGGACCGAGCTCATCAAAAGTTGCATAAAGCTTGTTGATATCTTATTGCATTTCGAAGATAATAAGTCAACAACCATTTGGCCCATCATCTCGAAACTTGCGAGCTATGTCCACAAGAGTACCTTGAGCGAAAAAGGCTCTTGGCGAACTGCCACTTGCAGCTGTAACTTGTTTGTGTTATTGTGTTACTTTTGGATCTGAACTAACGTGGAGTCCACATCAGCAGCTTAGCTTCCGTGTCGGTACTCCAGGTCTGCTTCTCCAAACTGGGAGCGCGCCGACCACCATCTAAGTTACTGTACGTAATACACTGACTATGGATAAGGGATACAAAACTGAACCGTAAAAAAGAAAATTACAATAATGACGTGCAAACCGAATCGTGGGCTTGTTGAACCGTTATTAATTATTTGATGAGGTTCCAGAGACATGTAGGAGGCATTTATCTGAACATAGGCCCATTTGACCATTAAGTACCCTGCTTTATTTCATGTATAAAATCAGTGATATGGCTTCATATAATATAGAAATATAATTTGTTACTATCAATCAATCTATGTATATATTTTGGAGTTCAAACACATAGAACATGGTTATGTTTTTCTTCTCCCTAATGTGCCAAACAAACTGAACTGAAACCATCACCCAAAAACCGCGATACAAACTGAACCTTGGGCTTGTTGAACCGTTGCACCACAAATATATACTGTATTGCTCCACAGACATATAGAAAATAGCATTTTGACGCTCAGACATACATACTTTGACAAAGATTTGAATGCTCCCATTTGAATACATAAGGAACACCTCTGGGAAGCTACATGATATATGAAACTCATCATAATGGACCCGCCCTTTAAATGAAACGGACATGAATGAAACATAAAGAATAAACCTAATTTTCTAACAAATATTCCTGTGTCTATTTAACAATTGATTTCATGCTAGTTATTTAAATGGCTCCAGACTCACCTGAGTGTATCGGCTTTGTGTATGTGATGTGTTCAGGCAGCGACTGTTTGAGAACCTGCGGATGCTGCCTCATGCTCCTGGAGTGCAGATGCAGGCCATCCCGGAGGACGCAATCCCGGACGACACCGTGGACGAGGACACGGAGGATCCTGACAAACGCTTGTCCAGTAAGACTGCTGTTCATTTTCATTCCATATCCCTTCTCTTACACACAGTTAGGATGAGTTGATATACCCATGTTTATTCCTCGTTATGCTCAACTTTGTCACAATAATGTGTTTGTGACAAATACTGGTTATTGCTGACTCTTGAAATAGATGACTTCCTTGATTTCATAATGTGGTAGCATTTACTGTTAGTGAATGATCTATAAAGAAACTATATTCCTGTTAGCATCTGATTGTATAGAAGTCTATGAGAAAATGATCCTACTTCTCACTTGATTTATTACCTCAGTAAACATTGTAAACATGAGTTTATGGTCTGAAGCTTTCCCTACTAGTATCTAAGAAAAGCTGAGCCCCTCCCAGATGTCATCACCCTAAAACAATTTATAAAAACTCAAACTAAATCTTCCAATTTGAATAAAGTAATCCACTGTATTAAATTAGACTTTTTAATTTTGTTGTAGCATCATTCATCAGAGTGTGTTGTGTTCTTGCAGTTCGTGCCACGGACAAGAGGATAGCCTGTGATGAAGAGTTCTCCGACTCTGAGGACGAGGGGGAGGGAGGCAGGAAGAACGTGGCCAATCACAAGAAGGGTGCAAAAAGGCCCCGAGTGGACGAAGACAAGAAGGAAGGAGAGGAGAAGAAGACCGGTGGGTATTCTCAAGTGTGAATGCTTCCACAGTGGTGAAATGACTGATGTTGTTTTTATACATGATTCTTTTGTTCTCCTTCCTATCGCAGAGATAAAAGAGGAAGAGAAAACAAAGGACATCGGCGCTGAGAAGACTGAGTCTAAAAGGTAAGAGGAGCCTCTCTGCCAGTATTTGTCCAACAACGTCAGAGAGAATAGGGGCCCACTTCATGTCAAACTCATTTTGACAGGTGTGACTAATCAGGAATGTGTGGAATTTCCGGAACGAATTGGCTTCCGGTATCCCCCCTCATACCGGAAACCACGCCCACCCCCCTTTTTTCCCACGCTACGTCATGGTAGGCGTATTTCCCCCCCCCCCCCCTCCTCCGTGGGAATTTTTTTAAATCCGCCGGAGGCGGGGTAAAAAAAAATGAGAGGAGGAGTGTGCACTTTTTTTTTTGAGAAACCAATGAGAGGGGAGGGTGGGTTTTTTTAAGATAGAATAAAAGTGGATTTTTCATTCTTTCCTTCTACCTTGTACTCAGCATGGATCCTCAAGCGTTGATTACGATTGAAATGGAGAACTGTAACCCTTTGGAAGAAGAAGAGGCTTCGTCTTCCTCTAACAGAAAACCTTCTGATGGCTGGTCCTCAGCATTGCTCAGTCAGACGCCTGTAACAGTTTATCAAGATGTTACTGAGGTACCAGGAGCTCCAAAGAGATGTATGATGTATCTGTGCCGTACTCAGATGCCTCCTCCTTCAGGATCTCTGCATGAAGAATGGTCTCTATATCCCTGGATGTCTGGATCCTGGGGTTATGTGTTCAAGTATGAGTTGGGTGAGCTGTGGATGTACCAGCTGGGTGAGGGGGAAATTCTGGGTCCTTCAACCATCGTGACGGTGTTGAGCATCGAGGATTGGGCTGTGATGAAACTGATGATAAAGATGGCTGTTGCTATGACTAAGAGCCCTGTGAAAGAAGAGAACAATGAGGCCTCATCTGAAGAAGAGAGCGAGGATGTTGATGTGACTACGTCAGATTCAGGCTGTTGTTTGGAGGAGGAGGAGGAGGAGGAGGAGGAGGAGGAGGAGGAGAATAAGGAGAATAAGGAGAATGAGGAGAAAAAGGAGAAAAAGGAAAACGGAAAGAGAGTGCGTAGTCCTATTCGTCCTCCTCTTGGGGAGAAACGTCAGAGATTGGATATTCGGTCTGATGACCTGGAGTTGGCTAAGATGAAAATCATTTTGGGAACAATATGGCCATCCAAAAGCACAGGCTCAGGCAAATGGATGACTCAAGCCAGTCTGCGTTCACACAGTTCACAGGCATTCCCGGAACAGGAGAAATCCATCAGCATCTTTGTGATGGAGAGATTTAATCCTGACTGCGGATTATTCCGCAACGTTCTAGTGATACCCGCGAAGGAATGGCTCCACAGGATGTTGGAGATAAGGGAGAGGATTTCTACCCTTTTCCAGAGTTGTCGCAACTGGAGAGAGGCGATGGTGGCAAGAAAAACTCTAAAATTTTGAGTTTCGCTGGAAAAAACAAAAAAAAAAAATACCACGTCTCCTTGTACCTCCCACTTCTAAACCACAATTCCCACGCCTCCTTAACCACGCCTCTTTGTACCTCCCACTTCTAAACCACACCCCCCTTCTGGTATTATAAAGAACGCTGTCATTCCCGTTGCACTTTTTGGATATGCCCTGCACACGATCAAACGGGTCCCTCCGTCCTCGTAAGCTCTTCTCTTCTTCTTCTTCCGACTTCATCTACCTCGGCTCCATGGATTTAACAGAAGTTTGTCAGCAAAGTATGGACGTTATCTCGGAGGACGAGCAGACGGTGCCCGAGGTACAGAGCCAGGCCTTGGAGGACGAGCAACCGTCGTCCCAGGTAGCGGATAAGGACGTGGAGGACGAGCAAACATTACCCGAGACACCTCCTTGTTCGGAGGAGGAGGAGGAGGAGGAGGAGGAGGAAGATGAGAATAAGGAGAATAATGTGGACGGGGTTGACGGATGGATGGCTGGATGGGTCGTGGACAGCATCAAATCTGCTGTTTATCATCTGCTCAGTCTGACTATCCGCAAGTACCGCGTCGATGAATGCTATGGATGTCAGGTCAATCATCCTAGCCAGAGAAATCATGGCTGCCTGGAGGTGTTGGAGGAAGACTTTCTCCAGGATCACTATGAACATTTGATGAAACGACTCAACACCCCTCGCTTCATTCCCTCCATTCAACGTCTGCTGATGAGCCGCAACGTCAACATGGATGATCTCAGAGTCCGGATGGTGGCAGAGACTCTCCTGCATGAGTTGAAAACGGCCAAGTGCATGTCGGAAGCTCTCTTTGTTGTGTGTGAGAATCTGACCGGAGAGGATACTGAGAAAATGAAACAGCTGCAGACCACCGGTGACAGCTATAACGACCATTGATAAGCTGAAATGATCTGACCCACCGGTGACAGCTATAACGACCATTGATAAGCTGAAATGATCTGACCATACCTTGTTACCAAATGTTTTCTTTTTAGTAATCATATATCCAAAGTTTTGTAGTTTGTATTCATATATCCAAAGTTTTTTTTTAGTAATCATATATCCAAAGTTTTGTAGTTTGTATTCATATATCCAGAGTTTTGTAGTTTGTATTCATATATCCAAAGTTTTGTATTCATATATCCAAAGTTTTGTATTCATATATCCAAAGTTTTTTTTACCTTGTTACCAAATGTTTTCTTTTTTTTGATAATCATATATCCTGTTTTTTCTTGAGTTTTGTATTCTCGAGTTTGTATTGAGATTGTAACCTGTTGAGTAAAAAAAAAAAAAAAGAGAAATAAAATTTTTTTAAATTAAAAAAAAAAATGTTTTTCTTCCTTTTTTAAAAAAATGTTTTTCTTCCTTTTTTAAAAAAATGTTTTTCTTCCTTTTTTTAAAAAAAAAAAAGTTTATAAAAGCCAGCTCACACAGAGATTTGTCACAGTTTTTTAGAAGACAGGATGGCAGAGAGACGGGTGATGAAAAAAGTGTATTACAACCCCCTTCATCCGGCAAGCTTTGGAGGAGTTGAACGACTCCGTCAGGGTGTAGAAGATGAAATGGGTGAAAAAGTCAGTGTTTATGATGTTAAAGATTTTTTATCAGAGCAAGACGCTTATACTCTGCACAAACCAGCCCGAGTACATTTCAAGAGAAACAGAGTGTTTGTGACCAAACCGTTGAAACAATTTCAAGCCGACCTGTGCGATATGCAAGCCTTGGCCAAACATAATGACGGATTCAATTATTTATTGACCGTTATAGACGTATTTTCGAAAAAAGCCTATGCGCGCGTCTTGAAGAAGAAGACGGCGTCTGAAGTGGCAAAGGCTTTCGAGTCGGTGTTACTGGAGAGTCAAATACCTGAAAAGCTACAAACAGATGCGGGTAAAGAATTTTTCAACAAGAGGTTTCAGGCTCTGATGCAGAAATATGGTATGGTGCATTTTAAGACGGCTAGTGACTTAAAGGCCTCGGTGGTGGAGAGATTTAATCGTACGTTAAAAACGAGAATGTGGAGATATTTTACGGCTCACAACACCAAACGTTACCTCGAGGTCCTACCCGACCTGTTGATTAGCTACAACAACAGTTACCATAAGAGTATAAAAATGACTCCTATGGAGATAACCTCTACGAATGCTGTTCAAGTGTTTCATCACCTGTACGGTACAATCTCCTCACGTCCGAAAATAAAAATGAATTTTAAAAAAGGGGATCTGGTCAGAATATCAAAGTTGAGAGGAGTGTTTGATAAAAAATATGAACAGAGTTTTACGGACGAAGTGTTTACAGTGACGGGTAGCATTCCACGCACACCCCCCGTATACAAACTACAAGATTATGACGGCGAGCCTATTGAGGGTTCGTTTTATGAAGCCGAGCTGCAAAAAGTAAAAATGACCGGCGACAAAATGTTTCATGTGGAGAAAATCTTAAAACGACGCGTCGTCAAAGGTGAAAAACAGGTTTTAGTCAGATGGAAAAACTGGCCAGAGAAGTTCAACAGCTGGGTTAAAGCCTCGGAGGTGGTGGGTATATAAAAAACCTCGTACCAAGCTCCTCGGATCATTCAGAGAAAAAAAAATACAGAATCATGGACCATACCAACGTCGATGGGTTTTACGTGACTCTACCTTCCAACGCTAGTAAGGAATTATTTAAAAGTAATACCAGTAGTTGTTTCACCGTGGATTTGGCTAAACCCATTGAACTGAGTGGCGAATGGGTGGTGGGTCTGTGTGAATTCATCTACCCTCGCACCTGGTATAATTTATCCTCGGCAGCGTCCTATTTTGAACTGAACCGAACGATTGAAGAACCTCAACCCTTGGTGATTGTAAAATTCGGTCGAGGAGGACATTACAACCGTCATAAAGATCTCCTGGACCAGGTGACCTCGGCCGTCAAAAAGTACGACCCCTCCTTTGAAGCTTCTTTCAACAACGTGATCAAATGCCTCGATATCAAAGGCGAAGGTCAATATAAAATCCGCGCCTATCCTCCTTTGGCTTATATGTTAGGAATAAAAGTCAACGAGTGGTGGACTCTGTCAACGCGTTCTACCCCTTACCCCTGCGATTTAAACGCTGGAATATATAACCTGTTTCTATACACTGATATTGTTCAGTATCAAACGGTCGGCGACAGCTACTCACCGCTGCTGTGTGTAGTGAACGTGAAAGGTGATTACGGAGACGTGGTGAGTCTCAGATATAATACGGTACATTACCTACCCGTATCGAAAAATTACATCAAATCCATCCATATTGAAATTAAAACAGACCGCAACAAGTACGTGGATTTTGTTTATGGGAAAACGATAATCAAGCTGCACTTCAGACCCGTGCAGCGTTCTCTACCGCTTCATTAAGAAGGATGGCCACGTTACGTCTCCGGGAGGATCCTCATCGTTTTGTCAGCTATTATGAAAGTCAAGTGGGAGGGACTCTACCCGGTTTTTACGGAGCACCGGTGATGTACGGTAGAGGTATAGGATCAATCTTCTCAAAATTGTTTCGTTTCGTAGCTCCTCTACTGAAGAGGGGTTTTGCCGTAGCCAAACCTCATCTTAAAACGGCCGCCACCAACATAGCCTCTGAGGCGGTCCAGAGAGTGGTGGGAAAACTGACGCAGCAGAAGAATCAAGAGGGTTCCGGAGGTATTATGGTCTTATCACGTAGAAAGAGGAAACGCCCACCAGGCAGCCGAGTTTCCTCTAAAAAACGCTCCAAACGTAAAAAGAGCAAATCATTCGGGAGTGACGGCGTGAAGAGAAGCAAGTCTGCGCAGAGCTCCGATATATTTTAATTTTTTTTTAAACGTCTAGTCAAACATTTAAAAAAATGGCTCTTTTACATCAGAAATCACCCGAGTGCACTCTGGCAGAACTGGATCTATTTTCAGCTCCTATGACACAATTATCCATAGAGGATAAAAAATATCAAGAATGTCAACCCCTCTCAGCGCTGAACGACAACTCTCCCATTGAATTCTTCATCCCCGGAGACGGTGAAAAGTATCTTGATCTGAATGACACCATGCTACATCTCCGGGTGAAAATTACGGAGAAGGACGGAACCAACATCCCCGTCGATACGGCCGTAGGGCTCATCAATTATCCTCTCAATACGATTTTCAGCCAATGTGACGTTATTCTGGGGGATAGATTGATTTCACAATCCAGCTCCACACATCCTTACAGAGCCATGATCGAGACTCTGCTCAACTATTCGGAAGATACGTTAAAGAGTCAATTCAGCGCCGGTCTGTTTTACAAAGACACCGCGGGTTCTATGAACTCTGTCGTCATCAATAACGGTCCTAACAAAGGGCTCGTCCAAAGAGGCGCCTTCACGGCCGAGTCCAAAGAAGTCGACCTGCTGGGCCCGCTTCACACTGACATATTTTTCTGCGAGAGACTTTTGCTGAACTCTGTAGATTTGAGAATTAAACTGATACGCAACAACGATGCCTTCTGTCTGATGGGAACACGCGACTCAGAGTTTGCTCTGAAGATAACAGGCGCCTCCCTGTTTATCAAAAAAGTCACCGTTTCCCCGGCCGTCAGATTGGGTCATGAGGCGGCCCTGATGAGAGGAAATGCCCTCTACCCCCTCTCACGCGTGACTGTGAAAACCTACTCCATCCCTGAGAATTCCAGGATCTGTAACCAGGAGAATCTCTTTCTGGGCGCTATGCCTAAATATGTAGTTCTGGCTATGGTACACCATGACGCCTTCACAGGCAGGAGGGACCTGTCCCCCTTTCATTTCAGACACAACGACGTGGAGTACCTGGCGCTCTGTCAGGACGGACGACAGGTTCCCTCTAAAGCCTTTCAACCCCAGTTTGATCGAGGGAATTCGGTCAGAGAGTTTTACCACATGTTTACCGCCACGGGGAGACACCTCAAAGATTTACCTCTGAGTATCGATCGTAGGGAATTTAACGAGGGGTATTCTCTGTTTGCTTTCAATCTGGAACCGACCGACGACACCGCTGCCCTGTCCCCTGTTTCCAACGGAAATTTGAGGCTGGAGATGAGATTCAGGGTCCCTCTGCCTCAGACAACCACACTTATCGTATACGCCTGTTACGATTCCATTCTGGAGATCAATGCTAAAAGACAGGTGTTGGTGGATTATTATTAAAAAAAAATTAAAAAAAATATATTTTTTTTTAAAAAAAATGGATAATCGCCGGCTGGACCATCTTTTACATCGTCTGTTGGGAGATGTATTCTGCGGGGTGTGGGCTTCTGATCAGCTAGCCTTACTGACGCATGAGTTTCAAGCACCAGCCTACTTCATCGTCAACACTCACCCATCACATCTACCTGGAGAACATTGGTTATCTCTGACTCTGGAACAGGATGGCTCTGCCACCTTTTTTGACTCTTATGGATTCCCGCCTGATTTTCCACACTACCCCTCCAGCATCTTGGAGTTTCTGGAAAACCGCTCAGAGAAAATACTGTATCATGACCGTCAGCTTCAACACCCTCTGTCGATCGTTTGCGGGCAGCATTGAGTTTTTTATCTCTGCCATAAGGCCTGCGGATTATCTTATAAAGAAATATTGTCTCTGTATCACCACGATGTCTTAGAAAATGATCGTATAGTATCTAATTTTGTGACTAAATATCAACGCTGTCTCACTCCACATCAACGTGGTCAGAATTTTCATCACAGGGCCTGCTCTTTACACATGTTTAGAGATGCTTGTAAAACGCTTGTAAAACGCATGTAAAAAAAAATCAACAATAAACATTTATTGAAATGTATTTATTTCATTTTTTCTTGTGTGTGAGAAAACATACAAAAATCAAAAAGTCATCCAGCTCGGGGATAGGATGATTCTCCTTTTTATCCTCTTTGATCGTATGAGGGGTGTTTTTTCTTCAAACTCCTCTTCCTCTTCATCCGTTTTGAGATGCCTGTACTGCTCGCGCGCAAAACGGTTAGTCAACATAGATAAGGGGATGTTTACTTCAGCCAAGGTATTTAAGAAACTTAACCAGCCTTTCGGAGAAGATGAGTTTTTTTTATGAGTCAGTGAAAGGTTTTTGAATAAATCCATGATATGAGAACCTTTGACCACGTTCCCCTGATAAACAAATTCACCCTTGGAAGTCCAGTCCACGTTGCCTTCTGATAATTTCTGCATAATGTACCGAGCGTTTTTACGAGAGCGCGGGGGTAGGTTTTTTTATGACCTCGCTCGCTGCCTCTAGTCGGTCTTTCCCTGTCTGAGCAGATGCAGACGCAGTCCTCTCAGATGCCTGGACAGATGTAGGTTCAGGCTGCAGGGGTTCAGGCTGCAGGGGCTCAGACTGCAGGTGGAGAGTAACCCTACGTTCATCATTCTGACCTTGTCTCATGAGAGTGAGATATCTGTGCAGCAAAGCTTCATACCTCTTCACCTTTTCATAGGAACTCAACCCTCTCTCGTCGAGTATAGCTCTCATTTTTTCATCCAAATCATTTTCAGCCGTCTGCCTGATGGAGGAGGAGGAGGGGGAGGAGGAGGAGGAGGAGGTTTGGGTTAGCCTGTTCATCTCATGGGGTGTCAGGAGAAACATTTTGTTCACCTTGGCCATCTTTTACATCTATTTTTTCTGAATCAAGTTTCCAAAAAGACCCCCTAGGAGAGGTATGGCTGCAGACAGCAGAGGAAAAATAAATCCCCCCGTCTGTTTCTTCAAAACTCGATGTTTACGTTTTAAACTGGTTTTCTTATCAGCCAGCAGTCTGATGATCTTTTTTTGACTTTTCAGTTTTTTGTATTGAGAAGTAGATAGAGGAATGTTCCCCTTTAAAAGATTTAAAGCTATCTCACACAGCGTCTGGAGAAAGTCGGGGGAGCCGTGGGCGATGATATCTTTACGTTTCTGAGGCGTGGCGTGGTACAGAGCCTTTAGTAAGACGACGTTCCTTTTTATACGCTTTGACATGATGACCTACTTGGCTTTAGGCAGGTAGATGACGGGCCACTGGTCGGGAAGTAAACCACTCCTCACTCTGTAGCGTTCTGGACAGGAAGGTGTGAGGTCCAGGATTAAATACCCGTAGGGATCTCTGGTGGCATCTTCAAAACTTTCCAAGAAAAATGTTTTTTGCGAGGGGAAAATTTGACGACCTAGAATATTCATCTGTAATTTGTCTCTGGGGTTTTTAAACAACACCATATAATTGCAGTTTAAACTGATAGTGCGGCTGTATTTACCCTGATGAAATACATTCTGAGTCAACATCATGACAGACATATTTTTGTGATGTCGGTACTGTGTGAAAATTTTAACCACCTCAGCATGATCAGAGGCTTGAAAAATAACATCGTCCAGGATGATCAGAGTATCTTCAAAATCCTCAAAAGAATCAGGCAGCCCTTCAATAAATTTTATCTTTTTATTCATTTTCTGCAGTTCACTGTACATGGGTTGAAAAGAAGTATAAATCCACACAATATTCTCAGGTACAGTATTCATCACATGTTCACAGTTTTCCAGTACAGATTTTACAAAATAGGTTTTCCCGCATCCGCTGGGTCCCACCATCAGACATGAAAAAGGCACTTTTAGTCTAGGGTCAAATTCAACCTCCTCCATCATGGCAAGGTGTGACATTTTTTTTTTTCCCCCCTTTTCATAAAAAAAAAAAAAAATACAAATCTAATAACCAAAAGGCAGAGTCGTACCGTCAGGGAAGAGACGTCTTTTGTCGTAGACCACTCGAAACTTTTTCTGGAATGCCGAGTTTTTCAGCAGAAACCCCTTTTTATCCCTTCTAATGCCCTGCTGAGGGGCCTCAAGCACCGTCTCCTTCATACCATCAAGGTAGCCTTCCACCAACCCTCTCACGCTGTCAAAGTTGATCTTTTCACAACACTCACGAGTTTGGGTTATACCTTTCATTTTCACTACTACTTTTTTCAGTGTTCTGGTTTGATAGGCATAACTCTTGGGACCTGCTGCTACAAATTCCTGAATAGTGTCACCCCCCAACTCGTCTGTCAAATCCCCCAAATAATTACCCAGTTCCAGAGGGGTCTCTCCTTCTTTCACTGCATAGACCAGACTGTCTGTATCGGTATAAAGAACGTTGTGCTGCAACTTTTCTAAATAACTGTACAACTTTAGACGCGCGTAGGCGGTGGTAAATGCGGCTATAAAGATGTTATTTGACCTACCGGGGGGTATGACGCAACGATCGTTATAGCTCCGTTGAATCAGAGCTATATAACCCTCTCTTTTTACCTGTAAGAAGGAAACGTGTCTGAGATCGTATTGACCTGAAAAGGCAATGTTGAAAAACTGATTTGGGGTCCTGACGAGGCTGGTTTGGATCAGATTGGTTCTCTGCGCAAACTTACCCCAGAAGCTGTTAAGACACAGCTTAGACACCTGCCTCTTGGCAGGGTTTACCTCAATTTTTGCCGGGTCTAATCGGATGCCCTGATGCTTCTCGTACTCGTCAATGTAGGTTTTCCTACATTTTCCTTCGGGGTAACCTGAAGCTTCCTGCTTACCTTTTAGAAAGGTGTGTATGTAGTCGTCAAACACGCTGCTGCTACGTTGTTCAAAGTGCCACACCTCTGTGATTTTTCCCACCTTGTAGCCCAGCTCTAAGGCTTTGTTTAACTCGACAGTCACCCAGACCCCCGTCAGAGCTCTGGCCTCCTCATTATGAGTGCAAGAACCGCTCTGATGATTGATTTCAGCGCAGGTGCGGCAGAGGGTAAACACTAATTTACCTTGAGACGTTTTATACGGTAAAACGGGAAAAAACAACCCTCGCGGGGGGTGGACAACGGCTCTGATCAGCCCAAAGTACTGACAGGGATCACCAAAATCCTCGTGGATGATGATGGGGTGGTGTAGAGGATAAGAGCAGTTGACATTGACGTACGGATACAGGGAGGTGACGTCTACATAATGCACACTTTCTTCGGGAGGAGTACTATAACGTAACCTCAAGGCCGAAGTCCGACCTCCGTAAAGGGCCGAGCGAGGGTAGAGAGGTTCGGGAGAAACGTAGCTCTTTAGGAACTTTTTTACCTCCTCATTTGATTTTTTCATCTCCGTCCATTCATGCTCCGTCATCACTATGGTACGAACGCCATGAACGTTCCTCAACTCCTGCAATCTCGCCTCACTAGAAGCGTGCAGATCCCCGTAAGGAGCGTTTGTCAGAGGACAAATTTCATCAGACCGGAAGCATGAGGGGCAGCCGTGAAAAAAACACCCCTGGAACTCCCAGACCCATTTCTCATTATCTCTCACAGCGTAGCCGTCTACATAGTACCGATCGATTTGCATTTCCCCCCTGTTTAGAGCATGCTGGATACATATTTTTTCAGAATAGGCTACCCACTCCAGCCATTGGATGGACACGCTGGAGTATGCTTTGGATTGACGTCTGTAGTCGTCGGGGGAAGGTATGGCCAGAGTTTTTTCAGGCAAGAAATTGGTGAGAAACACTTTCATGCACGCAGAGGCTATGGTCATGCAGCTTAAAGGGTCCACACGCGTTTCTTCGATAAACTGGTCTCTGAATTTCATACAGCCCACCCGGAGAATATCAACGTCGTTTTGACAGTAGTACAGAGCCTCCTTCTCAAAGTTAAAGACACCTTGAGAGACCTCTCTGTACAAACCGTAAAACCCTTCCTGCTCAGCGGACAACATGCGTTCTACGCCGTAATCGGAGGGAGGCGGGTAAGGACCTACATAGTTTAACCGTTCCTGTGAGCTGAATTTGTGAGGGAAATGACCCTTGGATTTATCCTCAAAACCTAAAGCCTTAGGTATAGCGCTGAGACGCATGGTGAGGAAAGACAGAGAGTCGATGAACCTCAACTGGAAATTGGATTCTGTGAAGCTGATAATTTTACTACCTTGCATGATGATAGAGGGCGTCATACCCTCTCCCACCAGGTAACTAAGGACCAAGTAGCTGTCAAATCCTTTAGCGTTGTGCGCTATAAAGGTAGCCTCCCTATGTTTGCTCTTCCTGAAATTTTGGACAAACTTTTCAACGCAATTTAGACCGTAAGCGTTCCACTCTTCACCATGGAGCGATTTTGTACATACCAGATAGGGTACGTGTACACCCTCCGGGTTGACGAATGTTTCAAAATCGTAAAAGAATATAGCGTCGGTGTATTCATCTTCCTTCGGAAGAGGTCGCATGTAACACTGATGCTGATCGGAGGGAATTTCAGAGTCGCTGAGATTCCCCCCACAGATTCTACATCTTTCAGCTGTGCACTTGTGTTTCTCCTGGCGTGAGACGAGATGTTTACAGCCGAGGCATTTGTACATTTGCTGGCAGATACTGAGATTCGAATGAGAGAGGGGTCTAGGCTGTCTGTGTTTCGAGTAACACGCTTGTGTACGGCAAGTCCTGTTACAGGCTGAGCAGAATACACTTTCAGCATAATGAGTAGCGCAGTCAGGATCGAGGCAGAGATTATAATGATTAGGACAGAAGTGTTTCTCGTGGGACTTGTAACCCCTGTGACAGTAATTGCAGACATATTTGACTCCTAAAAGAGCCTTAAGATTTTTTATGCCGTAGTAGTGGTTTTCAAACAAGAAAAGATACAGCGGATGAGGTGACTTGGGAAACTCTGTTTCAAAAGGTAAAAGAGTTCGGTCCTCAGACCGTCGGCAATACACCACAATTTTACGATTCAGTATCTGTTCAAATCTGCCTATGTCACTCAGGGTGACTTCCGTCTGATCATTCAGGCCTGCCAAACGTTGCAACTCTCTGCCGCGTTCCCGGGCTTGACTATCGTTGAAATTGGGATTGGTGAGATGAGCCAAGCCTATGGCAAAGCAGAGACGGTCATTTTCATTGTTTACTATGTACAGATGGGCTCGTTTCAGGTTTATGATTTCGTTATCTAACAGTTGATGCTGCTTTCGTCTACCACCGCCTCGAGGGTTTCGCAACACTTGAACGATTAATTCTAGCTGGGAGCCTTCATTGATTTGACCGTTAGATTGTATTAACCTGGCTAACAAACCTTCGAAAGCCGACACTAGGTTGTCGTCCTGCTCATCGTATTTAATGATGATGTGATCTCGCACATTTTCACCTATTATCTCGAGCTGTATGAGGTCGTTACGTCTAACCTCGGGTCTGACTCTCTCGGCTAGATCTGTAAGGTTTTGCACAACGTCTAAATAAAATTGAGCAAGATCGGGTACAGCTCCGAGGGTAGGAACGTTAAAGACGCGTCTTATTTCCAGATTGTTAAAAGGCTCGCGCGGCGTTACGGTTTCGTTCTGATTTTGAGGAACTGACTGGACAGGATCATGAGGAAATTCGTTCTGATTTTGAAGATTTTGACAAACGTGATGGAGAGCTTCTTCTATCGGTTGGAGTAGGTCAGGGTTAGGGTTATGCTCCACCGGAATTATACCATGATGGTCAGAGTTTCTATTTAATTCTTCTTCTTCTTCTATAGCTTCATACAATGCCCATGGAATTATACCCCTTTGATCAGAGTCTCGATTTAATTCTTCTATAGCTTCATACAATGCATCCGGAATACTGGGGAGGTCAGACATGTTTTTATTTTTTATCCCACCTTCAAAAAAAAATGTCACACCTTACATGTTTTGAGCTACGGAAATAATTCCCTGGATACCTGCATTATACATATCAACGATTCCTCGAAGGTATAGCTGCTTGTCACTGAAGGTGTGGGGGGCTCGGGTCGTCCTCCTTTGCTGTTGACGGGTCATCGAAAGCCTCCGATAATGTCTTCGTACTGCTTCTGTTGTAAAACAAATTAATATAAATTAAATATATAAATATAGCCTATAAATAATAATAACAAAAAAGTACATCTCATGAAAATCACCTCCGGCTCTCCTAACACGTATTGCAGGTTCAGCTTCAGGCTCTGGTGCAGGTGCAGGTGTAGGTTCAGGTGCAGGTACAGCTTCAGGCTCTGGTGCAGGTGCAGGTGCAGGTTCTGGTGCAGGCTCAGGTACAGGTTCAGTCACTGCAACTTCCTCTGCTAAAAAAAAAAAAAAAAAATCAGAAGAAACAATTAAATAAATATTAATATAGCCTATAAATAAGGTCTATAGATAGGGTAGATAACACCTCATAAAAGCATAAAATCATAAAATACAAACGTATATACCACTCCAGACCAAAAGGGGCGCAGTATTATCATAAAATCACAAAATACAAACGTATATACCACTCCAGCCCATAAGGGGCGCAGGATTTCGAAAATGAGCCGATAGGATTACGTCATATCCGGAGGAGGGGACATATCCAGAGAGGTCAGAGTCTGTTCATGACCCATGCCAGAGGTTTGCTGTTTGTGCTGCATTTTCTTCGTGTCGGTTTATATTGTATGAAGAGGCTCGCTGCTGTGACAGAGTATTTCAAGACAAACAACTAGACTTTTTTTTTTTTGAATAGGACACCCCTGTCATCTGTTAAAGACATTATCCGCAGTTCTGTCATTTAAAGAACTAAACAACTGCCCCTTAGTTAGTGCTAAAAGTAGCCCCTTAGTTAGTGCTAAAAGTACCAAAGGTCAATGTTTTTCTCCCATCACATGGTCCCAGCTCATTGGTTTCTCAAAAAAAAAAGAGTTCACACCCCAGTCATCTGTTAAAGACATTATCCGCAGTTCTGTCATTTAAAGAACAAAGCAACACCACTGCAGACCTATACAGCTGTCCCCTTAATTTAATTTTAAAGGGGCAAAAAGTTAAAGGCAATATATATATATATATATATATATTCATCGGATTAAAAAAGTGCACACTCCTCCTCTCATTTTTTTTTACCCCGCCTCCGGCGGATTTAAAAAAATTCCCACGGAGGCGGGGGGAGGGAGGGGGGGGAAATACGCCTACCATGACGTAGCGTGGGAAAAAAGGGGGGTGGGCGTGGTTTCCGGTATGAGGGGGGATACCGGAAGCCAATTCGTTCCGGAAATTCCACACATTCCTGATTAGTCACACCTGTCAAAATGAGTTTGACATGAAGTGGGCCCCTATTCTCTCTGACGTTGTTGGACAAATACTGGCAGAGAGGCTCCTCTTACCTTTTAGACTCAGTCTTCTCAGCGCCGATGTCCTTTGTTTTCTCTTCCTCTTTTATCTCTGCGATAGGAAGGAGAACAAAAGAATCATGTATAAAAACAACATCAGTCATTTCACCACTGTGGAAGCATTCACACTTGAGAATACCCACCGGTCTTCTTCTCCTCTCCTTCCTTCTTGTCTTCGTCCACTCGGGGCCTTTTTGCACCCTTCTTGTGATTGGCCACGTTCTTCCTGCCTCCCTCCCCCTCGTCCTCAGAGTCGGAGAACTCTTCATCACAGGCTATCCTCTTGTCCGTGGCACGAACTGCAAGAACACAACACACTCTGATGAATGATGCTACAACAAAATTAAAAAGTCTAATTTAATACAGTGGATTACTTTATTCAAATTGGAAGATTTAGTTTGAGTTTTTATAAATTGTTTTAGGGTGATGACATCTGGGAGGGGCTCAGCTTTTCTTAGATACTAGTAGGGAAAGCTTCAGACCATAAACTCATGTTTACAATGTTTACTGAGGTAATAAATCAAGTGAGAAGTAGGATCATTTTCTCATAGACTTCTATACAATCAGATGCTAACAGGAATATAGTTTCTTTATAGATCATTCACTAACAGTAAATGCTACCACATTATGAAATCAAGGAAGTCATCTATTTCAAGAGTCAGCAATAACCAGTATTTGTCACAAACACATTATTGTGACAAAGTTGAGCATAACGAGGAATAAACATGGGTATATCAACTCATCCTAACTGTGTGTAAGAGAAGGGATATGGAATGAAAATGAACAGCAGTCTTACTGGACAAGCGTTTGTCAGGATCCTCCGTGTCCTCGTCCACGGTGTCGTCCGGGATTGCGTCCTCCGGGATGGCCTGCATCTGCACTCCAGGAGCATGAGGCAGCATCCGCAGGTTCTCAAACAGTCGCTGCCTGAACACATCACATACACAAAGCCGATACACTCAGGTGAGTCTGGAGCCATTTAAATAACTAGCATGAAATCAATTGTTAAATAGACACAGGAATATTTGTTAGAAAATTAGGTTTATTCTTTATGTTTCATTCATGTCCGTTTCATTTAAAGGGCGGGTCCATTATGATGAGTTTCATATATCATGTAGCTTCCCAGAGGTGTTCCTTATGTATTCAAATGGGAGCATTCAAATCTTTGTCAAAGTATGTATGTCTGAGCGTCAAAATGCTATTTTCTATATGTCTGTGGAGCAATACAGTATATATTTGTGGTGCAACGGTTCAACAAGCCCAAGGTTCAGTTTGTATCGCGGTTTTTGGGTGATGGTTTCAGTTCAGTTTGTTTGGCACATTAGGGAGAAGAAAAACATAACCATGTTCTATGTGTTTGAACTCCAAAATATATACATAGATTGATTGATAGTAACAAATTATATTTCTATATTATATGAAGCCATATCACTGATTTTATACATGAAATAAAGCAGGGTACTTAATGGTCAAATGGGCCTATGTTCAGATAAATGCCTCCTATATGTCTCTGGAACCTCATCAAATAATTAATAACGGTTCAACAAGCCCACGATTCGGTTTGCACGTCATTATTGTAATTTTCTTTTTTACGGTTCAGTTTTGTATCCCTTATCCATAGTCAGTGTATTACGTACAGTAACTTAGATGGTGGTCGGCGCGCTCCCAGTTTGGAGAAGCAGACCTGGAGTACCGACACGGAAGCTAAGCTGCTGATGTGGACTCCACGTTAGTTCAGATCCAAAAGTAACACAATAACACAAACAAGTTACAGCTGCAAGTGGCAGTTCGCCAAGAGCCTTTTTCGCTCAAGGTACTCTTGTGGACATAGCTCGCAAGTTTCGAGATGATGGGCCAAATGGTTGTTGACTTATTATCTTCGAAATGCAATAAGATATCAACAAGCTTTATGCAACTTTTGATGAGCTCGGTCCAATAATGAGCCACAGAAAATTTGGTAGCAATCGTCAATAAAGTAAATTGAGCTCACTGCCCCTTTAATTTGTCCCTTTAATCAAGTTTAGAGATAGTTTAGTACTGACAATCCACCAGGTTGGATGTGTCACTTGGTTCTGTTTACACCGGTCTGTTAGTTGCTATCTTATTTCAGACTACCGCGCGCGTGTCCATGTGCGCGTGCATCCTAATTAGAAGTTAATAATGCTCATATTAAAAATAATCATGAGCCCCTCAGTCATAAAGGTTAAATGGTTTTTACTGCAAAACATCATTGTTTATTACAGAACCGGCGCCTAAAATACCATTTGGAACATCTTTTATTACGTGACATTGATCATTTTATTGATCGGCTTCAGCGTTGTTTAAATCACAACTTAAACGGATACCAGTACTTCTACTTTATAGCCACCATAATGTCATACAGTTGTATTTATATTGTACACATTTATTCAGAGAGACAGACATATCAAAATTGTATTTGACTGTTTATTATTTATTTATTTTATTAATCATTTATTTGTATATATATATACATATATATATATAATCATTATATAATCATCATTCATCACTGATGATGTGTCCAAGCTACACCATCTACTACATGCAGATGGTGTTTCTTCAAACTACTGTATATATGCACATATATACAGTGTCCAAATATTGTGGGAGGAAACCTGAGCACCAGGAGAAAACCCACGCAGACACAGGCAGACTATACAAAGTCCACACAGCCCGACAGCTGTTGGTGTCTGTATGAGGCTACAGTGCTAATCACTTAGTCACTATGTCGCCCCTAATGTCAAAGGGATAGTTTGGGTGTTTTGAAGTGGGGGTGTACGAGGTCCTCCATCCACTGTAAGTATCACAACTACTATGGATAAGTACCTAATACAAGTAAAAGTACCCCACTTCAAAACACCCAAACTATCCCTTTGACAGGATGTGAGGGTGGAGACCTAGAGGGTGATGGGGTGATGGGGGGGAAGAGAGAGGAAGGGTTAGTAAATGGTAAATGGACTTGCATTTCTACAGCACTTCTCTAGTCTTCCGACCATTCAAAGTGCTTTACACTACATGTCAGCATTCACCCGTTCACACACACATTCACACACTGATGGCAGAGGCTGGCCATACAAGGTGCCCACTTGGCCCATCAGGATGTAAACACTCATTCACACACCGATGGCTCAGCCTTCGGGAGCAATTTGGGGTTGAGTGTCTTGCTCAAGGACACATCGACATGTGACCCGGAGCAAAGGGATCGAAACCACCGACCTTCAGATTGGTGGACGACCTGCTCCACCTACCTCTGAGCCACAGTCGCCCCTGAGGTACATGAGGAGGGAGGTGGGGGTGGAGGAAGGAAGGAGATGTAGAGGGGGGGGAGGAAGAGGGAGCTATTGTTGTCCAACCCAAGCTGCACAGCCAGCAGCCTCCTCTACCTGACTGTCACAGGCTGCAGAAGCTGAACAGCCAGCAGCCTCCTCTACCTGACTGTCACAGGCTGCAGAAGCTGAACAGCCAGCAGCCTCCTCTACCTGACTGTCACAGGCTGCAGAAGCTGAACAGCCAGCAGCCTCCTCTTCTACCTGATTGGCACAGTCACTCTTTCTCTTTCTCTTTCGTAACATCCAGCGAAAAAAGCCCTTTTCCTTCTTCTCCGGCTCCTTCTTTTTCTCCGCCTCATCCCGCTGCGCTCTCTGTTCCACCTCAGCTTCCTGCTCCTCCTCTTTCTTCAACTTCTCACGCATTTTGCTTTTCAACTCCTGTAACCATTTCCCTCGATCCTCCGTCCTACTGAAAGAAAAGAATCCTCTCATCTTCTTCTTCATGTCCAGACAGATATCCTCCAGAAGCGTCGTCTCATCGTCCATCCGTTTGACTGCGTTTATCCAGCTCTGGTCACTCTCCGCCAGGTCCTCGTTGAACTTGTCCTGAAGTTTCTCCTTGTCGCCCGAAATCCGTTTGATCGTGGTCATGTAGAAGTCGTCTTTCTCATCCTGGACCTTATAGAAATAGATTTTCTGTTCCCTGTATTTGCCCTCCCAGGTTTCTTCGCAGTCTCCAAGTTCATCTCGTTTGTCCAACAGCTTTTTTCTAGTCTCAGTGAGCCACTCAGAGAGACACACCGTCTGCTTGCTGAGATCTAGGATTTTGGAGTTCTTCTGGTCGAGCTGTGTCTCCAACTGGCTAATCTTCTCCTGGAGTTCAGCCTCCATTTTCTTGTCGTTCTCAGCGAGGTCCAACTTGTCCGTGAGGACCTTGTTGTCATCCTCCAACTGATGTATTTTACTCTCCCAGCTCTGTTCTATCCCGGAAACGTTTTCTGAGAGCTCCTTAATAGCGTTGAATTTTGCCGCCCAGGCTTCTTCGCTCTTTAGGAGTTCATCTATTTCGGCCTTCAGGTTCGAAGAGCTTGGTAAGGTTAACGTTTGTCCCATGATGAAATGTAAATGATGCAGTCACCCTCGTCGATTGTTGATGTTCAACCGAATACCGGTCAGCTAACAATATCAGCAAGTGTGTGAGACTTAAATGAGTTGGTCTATCCATACGAATCGTACACCAAAGGATGAAAACTTCAAAGCCAACATAAATGGAAGGCTGATGACATCACACTGTGATGTCATGAGAATGTGATGACATCGCAATGTGATGACAATCCCACTGTGATGTCATGAGAATGTGATGACATCACACTGTGACGGCATGAGAATGGGATGACATCACAATGTGATGACATCCCACTGTGATGTCATGAGAATGTGATGACATCACACTGTGACGGCATAAGAATGGGATGACATCACAATGTGATGACAATCCCACTGTGATGTCATGAGAATGTGATGACATCACACTGTGACAGCATGAGAATGTGATGACATGCCTTGAGAATTTTTTTATTAATTTGTTCCCTCGAGTTAGTAACTTGAGTTAGTAACCTCCGAGCTGGACACATTACATTGGTCTCTATGTGCAGCCGGCTGTGAAATGACTGGTCAGGGACCGTCTACAAAGTGCAACAGTGTAGTACCATCAACATTACTTCACACATCAATGATCTTCACACATCAATGATCTCCTCATAGCTGTACTACAACACTTAGTTTGGAAAAATATGCTTTTGCATAATTTTGGTGAATTTTGAATGGGAAAAAATATTCAATAACTTTGCTTTTAAAAAGTGTAGTTCCATCAAAGTTGATGGATCTTTATTATTATCATTATCATTATTTTACATCTTTTCTAGGGGTACCATCATTTTTGTCTAGGCCAGTTTCATTAGTTTGTTTTTTAAAATGATTCTGTTGAACCATAATTCAAAAACAATAGCTGATTTTCATTAGTTCATTTTCAGTGAATTTTTATTATTACTTTTGTCAGTTTCAAGTTATTTCAGTGACCATTGTGGGTTTTTCTTTCTTTAACGGAAGGGTACCAACAATTTTGCCTACGTGTATATCTTCTTCCTCCTCAAAACGCCCGATCCACAGCAGACATAATTTACATTTATATCTAATATTTCTTACTATATATTTATTAATTTTGGTGTTGGCCAGCCTCTCAGGTAGATGCAGATGCAGATGTTGGCATACTGTATAATGTGTAAATGTTTGAAAACCTGATAAAAACATTTGAATAATAATCATTACACAAACCTCTGAGCTAGCACCAAATTTCAAGTAATACACATTTCAGCGAAACAGTATAAACGTTTTATTGACGAATACAAAATATTGAAATTTAAACATGAACTCTTTCTAGGTTCATCTACAGGTTCACCCACAGTTTCCTACACACAAGTTAAGTCAAGGTTTCCTTCAGAAGATAAAGCACATTGGAATAACACGGTTCAGGGTATCAAAGGACATAATTAGCATGTTGGATTCAAGGAATCCACTGATACGCTGCACAAGGAGGGACGATTCACAAGAGATTTACAAGTAGAAAATAGAGTCATAATAAATATAATGCTTCCGACAGTGATTCAGTGAAGAGTTGGATCCTTGGGGGGGGGGGGGGACAGCACCGTTGAGTTTTGTGTGTGTTTGTGGAAGTAGAAGAAGAAGAATTCAGGCACTGCTGGTCTGCTCAGTCTTCACACTGCTGAAGGAAAATGAGAGTTGGAGATTTATTCTAAATATTACGGGGGAAAAGGTGCGCTGCAATATGTAGAATAAGTAAAAACACAATTAGATTGGCCAAATTAAACATTTAAAAGGCAAATGAAACTTCACAGCATTCCTCATGAAGTGTGATTTTAATCATACACACGTGATTTCAGGAAGTCTAATGTCGCATTCTCACCAAGAGCCAAGCAAATTTTCGCCTCGCTTTACTCGCGCAAGTCGGACCACCGGCATCATTTGTGTCCATAATTACCAACAACTTTTCTTTCCACCATTTCCTCCATTGACCATGGAAGAAATAACCACTGTTGCTGCTTTGCTTGTGGAAGTCCCAGATATGTCAGACAACCAAACTCCGTTGTGTCTGGGTTCATAACATCACCCGGCGGAGAGCTGTATTCACATACAGTGCCATTGCACTGACTGTATCTAGCAAGCCACACGTCGCTACTGCGGTATGAACCCAAAATAAACAGATTGTGCTGTGATTTAATGTCAATAAACGGATCAAATGATGCCGAAATAACTACATAATGATGCAGATTTGTAAAAAGTCTGAATTGATGCTTTGTCAGGTCTGTCTGCAAGACGACAAGTAAACAACTTTTAAATTGCTTGTTTTCTGAATGGAGTTTGGATGGATCAGTGCCAGGCTATGCAGCTGCTCAATCAACACTCAACATAAAGTCATCTAGACATAAATACGGCAGCGACGCTGTTGTTTCTACCATAGAGAGTCTGTGGTTTATACACACACATTTATACACAGCGTTTGGTCCGGTCTCCGTACACATATGATGTACTCTCGTAGCTCTGGGGTGACCACAGACACATACAAGATTTATTTCCTCCTTTTCTGATTTAACAACATCAGGACGTCAGTGACGACAGGAGGAGAATCTCAACGCTGATAAGCTTTCGCGACACAGCGTCACACGAATGGAATATGCAAATTCCGTGTGTTCGCATTGTGTCATTCGCACCATTCGCGTTGCCCGGTGCGAATTCGCGTCTATTTGCGTCTTTGCATTGACTTTGTATGTAATCGCGGGATCACACTTTATTACAAACCAATCCAGAGCTGTACAGAACTGCATGCTAAACAAGACAGACCTACAGTATACTGGATGTACATGCACACAAGAAACCAGGTTACTCTTAGATTAGATACTGTGCTAACCTGGTTACTGTAAAATCTGCGTTTACACACACCAGGTCAGATTTTCCAATACACCTTGTTTAGGAACTAGGGCTTACTTTCTTTAACTGCATTAAGATATTCTGCTTTCCTTATTTTAGTGTCTGTGTGTGTGTTTCAGAACATTTGGACTGATGCAATGAGGACATGGCTCTGTAGTGAGAGTGCATAGTTTGCACAGAGCACTGCTGTGGGTACTAGCTTTGTGTGAGTTTTTATCAGACTTGAATACAAGGATGCACGCTACGTGTAATGATCTTTCCTCTCATCCTGCTGCACTGCTGTCACAGCGATACGTCTTTAACTGTTTTTGTCATGCACACGTAAAAAGCAGGGCTGTCAATCGATTAAAATATTTAACCACGATTAATCGCATGATTGTCCATAGTTAATCGTGATGAACCACAAATTAATCACACATTTTATTTATCTGTTCAAAATGTACCTTAAAGGGAGATTTGTCAAGTATTTAATACTCTTATCAACATGGGAGTGGACAAATATGCTGCTTTATGCAAATGTATGTATATATTTATTATTGTAAATCAATTAACAACACAAAACAATGACAGATATTGTCCAGAAACCCTCAAAGGTACTGCATTTAGCATAAAAAAACTTAAGCCGCAACTTAAAAATCCCAAGTTGAGTTAATGCATCAAAGAAATTAGCGGCGTTAAAATGAATTTGCGTTAACACGTTCGCATTAACTTTGACAGCCCTGGTGAAAAGCTGATCAAAAAACTTGTAAAGGGCAAATTGAAAATATGCGTTCAAAGAAAAATGCAGTATCAGCATTAAGGTTTCTCTAATCCTCTTCCCTGGTTACAGAAAGCATTAGTGCAGAAAGCCGACAGTAACTGGGTTACTTTAGTGCACGTGAAAGCACTGCCAGAGAGGTGTAAACACAGAACTTAACTGAATTTAAAACAGCATTCAGTCGCTCTGAACTGGACGTGAAGAGGTAGTGAGTAAATACAGAATCGCAAAAGAAAGATGTTTTGTGGAAGTGTGTGTGAAGACGTTGTTGGACAAATACTGGTAGAGAGGCTCCTCTTACCTTTTAGACTCAGTCTTCTCAGCGCCGATGTCCTTTGTTTTCTCTTCCTCTTTTATCTCTGCGATAGGAAGGAGAACAAAAGAATCATGTATAAAAACAACATCAGTCATTTCACCACTGTGGAAGCATTCACACTTGAGAATACCCACCGGTCTTCTTCTCCTCTCCTTCCTTCTTGTCTTCGTCCACTCGGGGCCTTTTTGCACCCTTCTTGTGATTGGCCACGTTCTTCCTGCCTCCCTCCCCCTCGTCCTCAGAGTCGGAGAACTCTTCATCACAGGCTATCCTCTTGTCCGTGGCACGAACTGCAAGAACACAACACACTCTGATGAATGATGCTACAACAAAATTAAAAAGTCTAATTTAATACAGTGGATTACTTTATTCAAATTGGAAGATTTAGTTTGAGTTTTTATAAATTGTTTTAGGGTGATGACATCTGGGAGGGGCTCAGCTTTTCTTAGATACTAGTAGGGAAAGCTTCAGACCATAAACTCATGTTTACAATGTTTACTGAGGTAATAAATCAAGTGAGAAGTAGGATCATTTTCTCATAGACTTCTATACAATCAGATGCTAACAGGAATATAGTTTCTTTATAGATCATTCACTAACAGTAAATGCTACCACATTATGAAATCAAGGAAGTCATCTATTTCAAGAGTCAGCAATAACCAGTATTTGTCACAAACACATTATTGTGACAAAGTTGAGCATAACGAGGAATAAACATGGGTATATCAACTCATCCTAACTGTGTGTAAGAGAAGGGATATGGAATGAAAATGAACAGCAGTCTTACTGGACAAGCGTTTGTCAGGATCCTCCGTGTCCTCGTCCACGGTGTCGTCCGGGATTGCGTCCTCCGGGATGGCCTGCATCTGCACTCCAGGAGCATGAGGCAGCATCCGCAGGTTCTCAAACAGTCGCTGCCTGAACACATCACATACACAAAGCCGATACACTCAGGTGAGTCTGGAGCCATTTAAATAACTAGCATGAAATCAATTGTTAAATAGACACAGGAATATTTGTTAGAAAATTAGGTTTATTCTTTATGTTTCATTCATGTCCGTTTCATTTAAAGGGCGGGTCCATTATGATGAGTTTCATATATCATGTAGCTTCCCAGAGGTGTTCCTTATGTATTCAAATGGGAGCATTCAAATCTTTGTCAAAGTATGTATGTCTGAGCGTCAAAATGCTATTTTCTATATGTCTGTGGAGCAATACAGTATATATTTGTGGTGCAACGGTTCAACAAGCCCAAGGTTCAGTTTGTATCGCGGTTTTTGGGTGATGGTTTCAGTTCAGTTTGTTTGGCACATTAGGGAGAAGAAAAACATAACCATGTTCTATGTGTTTGAACTCCAAAATATATACATAGATTGATTGATAGTAACAAATTATATTTCTATATTATATGAAGCCATATCACTGATTTTATACATGAAATAAAGCAGGGTACTTAATGGTCAAATGGGCCTATGTTCAGATAAATGCCTCCTACATGTCTCTGGAACCTCATCAAATAATTAATAACGGTTCAACAAGCCCACGATTCGGTTTGCACGTCATTATTGTAATTTTCTTTTTTACGGTTCAGTTTTGTATCCCTTATCCATAGTCAGTGTATTACGTACAGTAACTTAGATGGTGGTCGGCGCGCTCCCAGTTTGGAGAAGCAGACCTGGAGTACCGACACGGAAGCTAAGCTGCTGATGTGGACTCCACGTTAGATCAGATCCAAAAGTAACACAATAACACAAACAAGTTACAGCTGCAAGTGGCAGTTCGCCAAGAGCCTTTTTCGCTCAAGGTACTCTTGTGGACATAGCTCGCAAGTTTCGAGATGATGGGCCAAATGGTTGTTGACTTATTATCTTCGAAATGCAATAAGATATCAACAAGCTTTATGCAACTTTTGATGAGCTCGGTCCAATAATGAGCCACAGAAAATTTGGTAGCAATCGTCAATAAAGTAAATTGAGCTCACTGCCCCTTTAATTTGTCCCTTTAATCAAGTTTAGAGATAGTTTAGTACTGACAATCCACCAGGTTGGATGTGTCACTTGGTTCTGTTTACACCGGTCTGTTAGTTGCTATCTTATTTCAGACTACCGCGCGCGTGTCCATGTGCGCGTGCATCCTAATTAGAAGTTAATAATGCTCATATTAAAAATAATCATGAGCCCCTCAGTCATAAAGGTTAAATGGTTTTTACTGCAAAACATCATTGTTTATTACAGAACCGGCGCCTAAAATACCATTTGGAACATCTTTTATTACGTGACATTGATCATTTTATTGATCGGCTTCAGCGTTGTTTAAATCACAACTTAAACGGATACCAGTACTTCTACTTTATAGCCACCATAATGTCATACAGTTGTATTTATATTGTACACATTTATTCAGAGAGACAGACATATCAAAATTGTATTTGACTGTTTATTATTTATTTATTTTATTAATCATTTATTTGTATATATATATACATATATATATATAATCATTATATAATCATCATTCATCACTGATGATGTGTCCAAGCTACACCATCTACTACATGCAGATGGTGTTTCTTCAAACTACTGTATATATGCACATATATACAGTGTCCAAATATTGTGGGAGGAAACCTGAGCACCAGGAGAAAACCCACGCAGACACAGGCAGACTATACAAAGTCCACACAGCCCGACAGCTGTTGGTGTCTGTATGAGGCTACAGTGCTAATCACTTAGTCACTATGTCGCCCCTAATGTCAAAGGGATAGTTTGGGTGTTTTGAAGTGGGGGTGTACGAGGTCCTCCATCCACTGTAAGTATCACAACTACTATGGATAAGTACCTAATACAAGTAAAAGTACCCCACTTCAAAACACCCAAACTATCCCTTTGACAGGATGTGAGGGTGGAGACCTAGAGGGTGATGGGGTGATGGGGGGGAAGAGAGAGGAAGGGTTAGTAAATGGTAAATGGACTTGCATTTCTACAGCACTTCTCTAGTCTTCCGACCATTCAAAGTGCTTTACACTACATGTCAGCATTCACCCGTTCACACACACATTCACACACTGATGGCAGAGGCTGGCCATACAAGGTGCCCACTTGGCCCATCAGGATGTAAACACTCATTCACACACCGATGGCTCAGCCTTCGGGAGCAATTTGGGGTTGAGTGTCTTGCTCAAGGACACATCGACATGTGACCCGGAGCAAAGGGATCGAAACCACCGACCTTCAGATTGGTGGACGACCTGCTCCACCTACCTCTGAGCCACAGTCGCCCCTGAGGTACATGAGGAGGGAGGTGGGGGTGGAGGAAGGAAGGAGATGTAGAGGGGGGGGAGGAAGAGGGAGCTATTGTTGTCCAACCCAAGCTGCACAGCCAGCAGCCTCCTCTACCTGACTGTCACAGGCTGCAGAAGCTGAACAGCCAGCAGCCTCCTCTACCTGACTGTCACAGGCTGCAGAAGCTGAACAGCCAGCAGCCTCCTCTACCTGACTGTCACAGGCTGCAGAAGCTGAACAGCCAGCAGCCTCCTCTTCTACCTGATTGGCACAGTCACTCTTTCTCTTTCTCTTTCGTAACATCCAGCGAAAAAAGCCCTTTTCCTTCTTCTCCGGCTCCTTCTTTTTCTCCGCCTCATCCCGCTGCGCTCTCTGTTCCACCTCAGCTTCCTGCTCCTCCTCTTTCTTCAACTTCTCACGCATTTTGCTTTTCAACTCCTGTAACCATTTCCCTCGATCCTCCGTCCTACTGAAAGAAAAGAATCCTCTCATCTTCTTCTTCATGTCCAGACAGATATCCTCCAGAAGCGTCGTCTCATCGTCCATCCGTTTGACTGCGTTTATCCAGCTCTGGTCACTCTCCGCCAGGTCCTCGTTGAACTTGTCCTGAAGTTTCTCCTTGTCGCCCGAAATCCGTTTGATCGTGGTCATGTAGAAGTCGTCTTTCTCATCCTGGACCTTATAGAAATAGATTTTCTGTTCCCTGTATTTGCCCTCCCAGGTTTCTTCGCAGTCTCCAAGTTCATCTCGTTTGTCCAACAGCTTTTTTCTAGTCTCAGTGAGCCACTCAGAGAGACACACCGTCTGCTTGCTGAGATCTAGGATTTTGGAGTTCTTCTGGTCGAGCTGTGTCTCCAACTGGCTAATCTTCTCCTGGAGTACAGCCTCCATTTTCTTGTCGTTCTCAGCGAGGTCCAACTTGTCCGTGAGGACCTTGTTGTCGTCCTCCAACTGATGTATTTTACTCTCCCAGCTCTGTTCTATCCCGGAAACGTTTTCTGAGAGCTCCTTAATAGCGTTGAATTTTGCCGCCCAGGCTTCTTCGCTCTTTAGGAGTTCATCTATTTCGGCCTTCAGGTTCGAAGAGCTTGGTAAGGTTAACGTTTGTCCCATGATGAAATGTAAATGATGCAGTCACCCTCGTCGATTGTTGATGTTCAACCGAATACCGGTCAGCTAACAATATCAGCAAGTGTGTGAGACTTAAATGAGTTGGTCTATCCATACGAATCGTACACCAAAGGATGAAAACTTCAAAGCCAACATAAATGGAAGGCTGATGACATCACACTGTGATGTCATGAGAATGTGATGACATCGCAATGTGATGACAATCCCACTGTGATGTCATGAGAATGTGATGACATCACACTGTGACGGCATGAGAATGGGATGACATCACAATGTGATGACATCCCACTGTGATGTCATGAGAATGTGATGACATCACACTGTGACGGCATAAGAATGGGATGACATCACAATGTGATGACAATCCCACTGTGATGTCATGAGAATGTGATGACATCACACTGTGACAGCATGAGAATGTGATGACATGCCTTGAGAATTTTTTTATTAATTTGTTCCCTCGAGTTAGTAACTTGAGTTAGTAACCTCCGAGCTGGACACATTACATTGGTCTCTATGTGCAGCCGGCTGTGAAATGACTGGTCAGGGACCGTCTACAAAGTGCAACAGTGTAGTACCATCAACATTACTTCACACATCAATGATCTTCACACATCAATGATCTCCTCATAGCTGTACTACAACACTTAGTTTGGAAAAATATGCTTTTGCATAATTTTGGTGAATTTTGAATGGGAAAAAATATTCAATAACTTTGCTTTTAAAAAGTGTAGTTCCATCAAAGTTGATGGATCTTTATTATTATCATTATCATTATTTTACATCTTTTCTAGGGGTACCATCATTTTTGTCTAGGCCAGTTTCATTAGTTTGTTTTTTAAAATGATTCTGTTGAACCATAATTCAAAAACAATAGCTGATTTTCATTAGTTCATTTTCAGTGAATTTTTATTATTACTTTTGTCAGTTTCAAGTTATTTCAGTGACCATTGTGGGTTTTTCTTTCTTTAACGGAAGGGTACCAACAATTTTGCCTACGTGTATATCTTCTTCCTCCTCAAAACGCCCGATCCACAGCAGACATAATTTACATTTATATCTAATATTTCTTACTATATATTTATTAATTTTGGTGTTGGCCAGCCTCTCAGGTAGATGCAGATGCAGATGTT
Source organism: Sebastes umbrosus (assembly GCF_015220745.1). Lineage (NCBI taxonomy): Eukaryota > Metazoa > Chordata > Actinopteri > Perciformes > Sebastidae > Sebastes > Sebastes umbrosus. The sequence continues at coordinate 23,942,518 of NC_051286.1, read as the reverse complement.
GGCATACTGTATAATGTGTAAATGTTTGAAAACCTGATAAAAACATTTGAATAATAATCATTACACAAACCTCTGAGCTAGCACCAAATTTCAAGTAATACACATTTCAGCGAAACAGTATAAACGTTTTATTGACGAATACAAAATATTGAAATTTAAACATGAACTCTTTCTAGGTTCATCTACAGGTTCACCCACAGTTTCCTACACACAAGTTAAGTCAAGGTTTCCTTCAGAAGATAAAGCACATTGGAATAACACGGTTCAGGGTATCAAAGGACATAATTAGCATGTTGGATTCAAGGAATCCACTGATACGCTGCACAAGGAGGGACGATTCACAAGAGATTTACAAGTAGAAAATAGAGTCATAATAAATATAATGCTTCCGACAGTGATTCAGTGAAGAGTTGGATCCTTGGGGGGGGGGGGGGACAGCACCGTTGAGTTTTGTGTGTGTTTGTGGAAGTAGAAGAAGAAGAATTCAGGCACTGCTGGTCTGCTCAGTCTTCACACTGCTGAAGGAAAATGAGAGTTGGAGATTTATTCTAAATATTACGGGGGAAAAGGTGCGCTGCAATATGTAGAATAAGTAAAAACACAATTAGATTGGCCAAATTAAACATTTAAAAGGCAAATGAAACTTCACAGCATTCCTCATGAAGTGTGATTTTAATCATACACACGTGATTTCAGGAAGTCTAATGTCGCATTCTCACCAAGAGCCAAGCAAATTTTCGCCTCGCTTTACTCGCGCAAGTCGGACCACCGGCATCATTTGTGTCCATAATTACCAACAACTTTTCTTTCCACCATTTCCTCCATTGACCATGGAAGAAATAACCACTGTTGCTGCTTTGCTTGTGGAAGTCCCAGATATGTCAGACAACCAAACTCCGTTGTGTCTGGGTTCATAACATCACCCGGCGGAGAGCTGTATTCACATACAGTGCCATTGCACTGACTGTATCTAGCAAGCCACACGTCGCTACTGCGGTATGAACCCAAAATAAACAGATTGTGCTGTGATTTAATGTCAATAAACGGATCAAATGATGCCGAAATAACTACATAATGATGCAGATTTGTAAAAAGTCTGAATTGATGCTTTGTCAGGTCTGTCTGCAAGACGACAAGTAAACAACTTTCAAATTGCTTGTTTTCTGAATGGAGTTTGGATGGATCAGTGCCAGGCTATGCAGCTGCTCAATCAACACTCAACATAAAGTCATCTAGACATAAATACGGCAGCGACGCTGTTGTTTCTACCATAGAGAGTCTGTGGTTTATACACACAAGTAGTAATAGAAGGGTACGTTTGCGCGTGCATGTGAAAATGCGCGTGCATGTGCGTGCATGTGCGTGTGCATGTGTGTGTGCGTGCGTGTAATTTGACTGTATGTGTGTGTATGTGGCTGTGTATGTGGCTGTGTGTGTGTGTGTGTGGGGAAGCACGCGCACACTGGTGACCCTGGTGATCTTGTTGGTAACCCTAGGGCTGTTGTTAATTATTGGTAACTAACCAAAGGTGTCTGATGTAGGTGTTATCAGTTGCTCCAAAACAAAAGAAGACCCCATCCTGTGGATCCTGATTCAGTTAAAAAATACAGTTGTATCCCAATATGTGTCTTTATGACAGTACCATTTAAAAGTTCAAACAAACCCCTGGCTCCTGTGACCAAATGTTTTTTGCCCGTTTGCTTTTGCCTCAGAAGACCCATACTGATGATCCTGATTCAGATAAAAAAGTCAGTTGGATCCCTAAGGTGTTATCAGTTGCTCCATAACAAAAGAAGACCCCCTCCTGTGGATCCTGTAACCGTATGTTTGTTTGTGAGAGGGTGTATAGGTTAGTGTTGTTCGTAGTCGATATTAACATGTGTCCAGGACAAATGGTGTGAGAAGGGAAGTAGTTTTTTTTTTAAAAAAATGTATGTAGTGTGAATGGGGCAACCTCAAGCCCTGTCAACCATGCGTATTCATGAGATGTCATTAACTCCCCCCTCATAGTAGGGGTGTTTTACCTACACTTTGTGTATATAGTCAGCATTCAGCTGAGGTCGTGTTTACCAAACTTCACAACTTTTGAAGAGGACGCTTTTCCTAACGCCACTCTTGCATTTTCACATTAGGTACAGTGTTCTTTTCTTTGGATGCTTAATTTTTGCGTCTGTGAACATAGAGCTGATGTGACTTGCCAAAAAGCTCCAGTTTTGTCTCATCTGTCCAAAAGACATTCTCCAAGAAGCTTTGTGGCTTGTCAATATGCATTTTGGCAAATTCCAGTCTCACTTTTTTATGATTTGGTGTCCTCCGGGGTCGTCTTCCATTAAGTCCACTTTGGCTCAAACAGGAGACAACTGCTCATGGACTACTACTAAAACACTATGAATACTATAGAACTAACTAGCATTGTTAGAAAAAGAATTATTAATGGGACAAATTTCTTGGGTATTTTAGGGGGCGATCAACTGCCTAAACACATCAGGCTGCTTGGAGATGGTCTTATAGCCTTTACCTTTAACATGCTCGTCTATAATTTTCTTTCTAATCTCCTGAGACAACTCTCTCCTTAGCTTTCTGTGGTCCATGTTCAGTGTGGCACACACCATGATACCAATGTTTAATGTGTCCCTATGGTCAAATTATTTTCAATCTTTTCTAGGGGTACCATCATTTTTGTCCAGGCCAGTTTCATTAGTTTGTTTTTTTAAAATGATTCTGAACCTAAATTCAAAAACAATGTCGGATTTTCATTAGTTCATTTTCAGTAAATTTGTATTTATTATTACTTTTGTCAGTTTCAAGTTATTTCAGTGACCATTGGGTTTTTTTATTCTTTCTTTAACGGAAGGGTACCAACAATTTTGACTACGTGTGTAGATACACACACACACACACACACACACACACACACACATACACACATACAGTATATACATATGTCTATATCCACACCCGCTTACATATAGATATCCACTTAGACACATTCGCTTACACAGTTATCTATTCTATTTTACAGACAAAAAAAAAAAAAAAAAAGAAAAAAAAAAGGACATATTTACATCCCTTTAGTTGACCTTTTATCGACATTACTTATTAATTAATTTTGTTTAACTCCAATCCTAACCCTGACTCAAAGTAGCCCACCCTATGCTCAAAAATGATATTCTGTTCTTTATTTCTATTAACATCCCTCTCAAGAACCCACTAATGTTTCAAAAACATTTTGAAATGTTCAGTGTTTAACTGTTGTCTTTTTATAGCTTTAAATATAAATGCTTTCCCCATCGTAATGATGATGTTGTTCAGGTCTTTTCCTTTTTTTCATCATCCCTTAAATCACCAAACATTATAGATAAAGGACAACTATAGAAATTTGATTTGTAGACTGAGATCAACTTTTCAACTTTAATCCAAAATAATGCAACTTCCTTACAATACCAAAATAAATGAATGTCTGACTCCTCTTCCTCCTCACACAATCTACATATGTCACATTGTTGGATGCCCCATTTTTTTTTTTAGCATTCTCTTAGTAGGCAAGAATTTGTAGATTAGTTTTAGTTGTAAAATTCTAATGGAGACATCAAAAGAAGTTGTGTAAATACATGCATATACTTTCCTCCATGGGATACATTTGTCTAATACTCCCATTTTGACTGGATAGCTACTGGTGCAGCAGAAATGTGTTTAAGTTGCATGTATAACTGATATATTTTCTTGTTTATTTTTGTCTTATACATCCATGTTGTGTCCTTAATGTAGGGGTAACACGCCATTTGTTTTGTACATAATAATAGCGTCCTTTTCCATATCTGAGGTATAGCTGCACAGAGTTGATTAAATGTAAAAAGGTCACAAACATTACCGTATACTATTTTAAATTCATCATAAGTCTTGATTTCGCCCCCACTATTCAAGAGGTCATTTATAAATAATATTCCTTTTTCAAACATTGATTCAATAAAGATAGGGTGATCATTAATCAAAATATTTCTATTATACCACAACACTTGGCTCTGGATTTCATAACTTCACTCTGGTTGATGATATTGGTATTGAAACCAACTGACTATGGCCTCTTCCAAAAAGCCGGATAAGTATGGAAATGACTTTCTCTTTAATATAGTGAACTGAAAAGCAGTTAACTGGAGGTAAGGATAGAGTTCTTTGTGGAACAGAGGATGAGCAGATCTCAATAATTTTGCTGAAAACCACTGCGGATTTAAGATACATTTTGGTATAAGGGATGCTTTTAGTGCAAAGTTGAGTGCCTTAAGGTTTAACAATTTAAGTCCACAGTGTTTGTAATCATTATACAGATAAGCTCTTTTAATTTTGTCAGGCTTCCAACCCCATATGAAATTGAACACATTTTGCTCATATTTTGTAAACAGCTCCTCACCTGAACGCGCGTTCACTCCACACTGCAGAAGAGTTAGTTTAGCTCTGAGAATATCTAGTGAATGTACAGGGGACGTTTGTGCAGAAATAACTGCTGCAGCTCCTCCAGACCAACAGAGGTTTCTCGTGTCTTGTGAAGTGACGGATCTCTACAGAGATTTACGTTGTCTTCTCGTTACCGACCGGGTGCCGGTGTCTCCTCTGCTCTCTCCGGCTGCGGGCGGAGAGAGCAGGGAGACACGCTGCAGAGCGCCGCTGCTTCAGCCTGCACTTAGGCAGGAAAAGCCAACACTAGGATCAGATCTAAATCATGTTCATGGAGAGACCTTCGTCTGGTCAGCTAACATTACTGCCAAGCCGCTGAAATATAGAGTGATATTGTGGTTTTAGCTGACGTGTGTCGCCTCACTGTTTTGGGTGATGCTCGTTCAGGTATATTGAGAGCTAACAAGCGCGAGCCCAACGCTTACTTTCGTTGATTTCACGGCCACAGGTGTCGCTGTTAAGAAGCATTTCTGAAAGTTACAAATAGTCCCTTTAAAGGGAATATTTTTTTATTTTTATTTTCTGCATTGATGATCTTTTGTTCTTAGTTTTGCGCTCATAAATTGGGATTGGATGTTTTGTTATAGTAAAATGTTTCTCTTAGACGCTATTTAAAAAAAGGGAGAGAAATATGACAATAGAAAATATATCAGCAGAGGATGGAAGAAACAGGAAATAAGTGAAGGTGGGAAGTTGGGTTGGTAGGTGTGGCCAGGAATGGGCAATGAGAAGAGGGGAGAGGGGAATAGCTTAGTGTAGCAAAGCAAATTGCATTATTTGAACCACCTTCAATTACTGTAAGACAATCAGACTTAAGGTGCCCACTTTTATAATTAAGCAAGGCGAGCTCAGGCTGAGCATCCCAATCTTACGTCAGTTTACTCGAGGGATCCAAATATGATCCTATGTTATCCTTAAGGCACTCAACTTTGCACTAAAAGCATCCCTTATACCAAAATGTATCTTAAATCCGCAGTGGTTTTCAGCAAAATTATTGAGGTCTGCTCATCCTCTGTTCCACAAAGAACTCTATCCTTACCTCCAGTTAACTGCTTTTCAGTTCACTATATTAAAGAGAAAGTCATTTCCATACTTATCCGGCTTTTTGGAAGAGGCCATAGTCAGTTGGTTTCAATACCAATATCATCAACCAGAGTGAAGTTATGAAATCCAGAGCCAAGTGTTGTGGTATAATAGAAATATTTTGATTAATGATCACCCTATCTTTATTGAATCAATGTTTGAAAAAGGAATATTATTTATAAATGACCTCTTGAATAGTGGGGGCGAAATCAAGACTTATGATGAATTTAAAATAGTATACGGTAATGTTTGTGACCTTTTTACATTTAATCAACTCTGTGCAGCTATACCTCAGATCTGGAAAAGGACGCTATTATTATGTACAAAACAAATGGCGTGTTACCCCTACATTAAGGACACAACATGGATGTATAAGATAAAAATAAGCAAGAAAATATATCAGTTATACATGCAACTTAAACACATTTCTGCTGCACCAGTAGCTATCCAGTCAAAATGGGAGTATTAGACAAATGTATCCCATGGAGGAAAGTATATGCATGTATTTACACAACTTCTTTTGATGTCTCCATTAGAATTTTACAACTAAAACTAATCTACAAATTCTTGCCTACTAAGAGAATGCTAAAAAAAAAAATGGGGCATCCAACAATGTGACATATGTAGATTGTGTGAGGAGGAAGAGGAGTCAGACATTCATTTATTTTGGTATTGTAAGGAAGTTGCATTATTTTGGATTAAAGTTGAAAAGTTGATCTCAGTCTACAAATCAAATTTCTATAGTTGTCCTTTATCTATAATGTTTGGTGATTTAAGGGATGATGAAAAAAAGGAAAAGACCTGAACAACATCATCATTACGATGGGGAAAGCATTTATATTTAAAGCTATAAAAAGACAACAGTTAAACACTGAACATTTCAAAATGTTTTTGAAACATTAGTGGGTTCTTGAGAGGGATGTTAATAGAAATAAAGAACAGAATATCATTTTTGAGCATAGGGTGGGCTACTTTGAGTCAGGGTTAGGATTGGAGTTAAACAAAATTAATTAATAAGTAATGTCGATAAAAGGTCAACTAAAGGGATGTAAATATGTCCTTTTTTTTTTCTTTTTTTTTTCTTTTTTTGTCTGTAAAATAGAATGGATAACTGTGTAAGCGAATGTGTCTAAGTGGATATCTATATGTAAGTGGGTGTGGATATAGACATATGTATATACTGTATGTGTGTGTGTGTGTGTGTGTGTGTGTGTGTGTGTGTGTGTGTGTATCTACACACGTAGTCAAAATTGTTGGTACCCTTCCGTTAAAGAAAGAATAAAAAAACCCAATGGTCACTGAAATAACTTGAAACTGACAAAAGTAATAATAAATACAAATTTACTGAAAATGAACTAATGAAAATCCGACATTGTTTTTGAATTTAGGTTCAGAATCATTTTAAAAAAACAAACTAATGAAACTGGCCTGGACAAAAATGATGGTACCCCTAGAAAAGATTGAAAATAATTTGACCATAGGGACACATTAAACATTGGTATCATGGTGTGTGCCACACTGAACATGGACCACAGAAAGCTAAGGAGAGAGTTGTCTCAGGAGATTAGAAAGAAAATTATAGACGAGCATGTTAAAGGTAAAGGCTGTAAGACCATCTCCAAGCAGCCTGATGTGTTTAGGCAGTTGATCGCCCCCTAAAATACCCAAGAAATTTGTCCCATTAATAATTCTTTTTCTAACAATGCTAGTTAGTTCTATAGTATTCATAGTGTTTTAGTAGTAGTCCATGAGCAGTTGTCTCCTGTTTGAGCCAAAGTGGACTTAATGGAAGACGACCCCGGAGGACACCAAATCATAAAAAAGTGAGACTGGAATTTGCCAAAATGTATATTGACAAGCCACAAAGCTTCTTGGAGAATGTCTTTTGGACAGATGAGACAAAACTGGAGCTTTTTGGCAAGTCACATCAGCTCTATGTTCACAGACGCAAAAATTAAGCATCCAAAGAAAAGAACACTGTACCTAATGTGAAAATGCAAGAGTGGCGTTAGGAAAAGCGTCCTCTTCAAAAGTTGTGAAGTTTGGTAAACACGACCTCAGCTGAATGCTGACTATATACACAAAGTGTAGGTAAAACACCCCTACTATGAGGGGGGAGTTAATGACATCTCATGAATACGCATGGTTGACAGGGCTTGAGGTTGCCCCATTCACACTACATACATTTTTTTAAAAAAAAAACTACTTCCCTTCTCACACCATTTGTCCTGGACACATGTTAATATCGACTACGAACAACACTAACCTATACACCCTCTCACAAACAAACATACGGTTACAGGATCCACAGGAGGGGGTCTTCTTTTGTTATGGAGCAACTGATAACACCTTAGGGATCCAACTGACTTTTTTATCTGAATCAGGATCATCAGTATGGGTCTTCTGAGGCAAAAGCAAACGGGCAAAAAACATTTGGTCACAGGAACCAGGGGTTTGTTTGAACTTTTAATGGTACTGTAATAAAGAAACATATTGGGATACAACTGTATTTTTTAACTGAATCAGGATCCACAGGATGGGGTCTTCTTTTGTTTTGGAGCAACTGATAACACCTACATCAGACACCTTTGGTTAGTTACCAATAATTAACAACAGCCCTAGGGTTACCAACAAGATCACCAGGGTCACCAGTGTGCGCGTGCTTCCCCCCACACACACACACACACACAGCCACATACACAGCCACATACACACACATACAGTCAAATTACACGCACGCACACACACGCACATGCCCGCACATGCACGCGCATTTTCACATGCACGCGCAAACGTACCCTTCTATTACTACTTGTGTGTATAAACCACAGACTCTCTATGGTAGAAACAACAGCGTCGCTGCCATATTTATGTCTAGATGACTTTATGTTGAGTGTTGATTGAGCAGCTGCATAGCCTGGCACTGATCCATCCAAACTCCATTCAGAAAACAAGCAATTTGAAAGTTGTTTACTTGTCGTCTTGCAGACAGACCCGACAAAGCATCAATTCAGACTTTTTACAAATCTGCATCATTATGTAGTTATTTCGGCATCATTTGATCCGTTTATTGACATTAAATCACAGCACAATCTGTTTATTTTGGGTTCATACCGCAGTAGCGACGTGTGGCTTGCTAGATACAGTCAGTGCAATGGCACTGTATGTGAATACAGCTCTCCGCCGGGTGATGTTATGAACCCAGACACAACGGAGTTTGGTTGTCTGACATATCTGGGACTTCCACAAGCAAAGCAGCAACAGTGGTTATTTCTTCCATGGTCAATGGAGGAAATGGTGGAAAGAAAAGTTGTTGGTAATTATGGACACAAATGATGCCGGTGGTCCGACTTGCGCGAGTAAAGCGAGGCGAAAATTTGCTTGGCTCTTGGTGAGAATGCGACATTAGACTTCCTGAAATCACGTGTGTATGATTAAAATCACACTTCATGAGGAATGCTGTGAAGTTTCATTTGCCTTTTAAATGTTTAATTTGGCCAATCTAATTGTGTTTTTACTTATTCTACATATTGCAGCGCACCTTTTCCCCCGTAATATTTAGAATAAATCTCCAACTCTCATTTTCCTTCAGCAGTGTGAAGACTGAGCAGACCAGCAGTGCCTGAATTCTTCTTCTTCTACTTCCACAAACACACACAAAACTCAACGGTGCTGTCCCCCCCCCCCAAGGATCCAACTCTTCACTGAATCACTGTCGGAAGCATTATATTTATTATGACTCTATTTTCTACTTGTAAATCTCTTGTGAATCGTCCCTCCTTGTGCAGCGTATCAGTGGATTCCTTGAATCCAACATGCTAATTATGTCCTTTGATACCCTGAACCGTGTTATTCCAATGTGCTTTATCTTCTGAAGGAAACCTTGACTTAACTTGTGTGTAGGAAACTGTGGGTGAACCTGTAGATGAACCTAGAAAGAGTTCATGTTTAAATTTCAATATTTTGTATTCGTCAATAAAACGTTTATACTGTTTCGCTGAAATGTGTATTACTTGAAATTTGGTGCTAGCTCAGAGGTTTGTGTAATGATTATTATTCAAATGTTTTTATCAGGTTTTCAAACATTTACACATTATACAGTATGCCAACATCTGCATCTGCATCTACCTGAGAGGCTGGCCAACACCAAAATTAATAAATATATAGTAAGAAATATTAGATATAAATGTAAATTATGTCTGCTGTGGATCGGGCGTTTTGAGGAGGAAGAAGATATACACGTAGGCAAAATTGTTGGTACCCTTCCGTTAAAGAAAGAAAAACCCACAATGGTCACTGAAATAACTTGAAACTGACAAAAGTAATAATAAAAATTCACTGAAAATGAACTAATGAAAATCAGCTATTGTTTTTGAATTATGGTTCAACAGAATCATTTTAAAAAACAAACTAATGAAACTGGCCTAGACAAAAATGATGGTACCCCTAGAAAAGATGTAAAATAATGTGACCATAGGGACATATTAAACTAAGGTGTGTCCTGTAAATAGCATCACAGGTATCTTCAAACTTGTAATCAGTCAGTCTGCCTATTTAAAGGGTGAAAAGTAGTCACTGTGCTGTTTGGTATCATGGTGTGTACCACACTGAACATGGACCACAGAAAGCTAAGGAGAGAGTTGTCTCAGGAGATTAGAAAGAACATTATAGACCTTCATGTTAAAGGTAAAGGCTATAAGACCATCTCCAAGCAGCTTGATGTTCCTGTGACTACAGCTGCACATATTATTCAGAAGTTTAAGGTCCATGGGACTGTAGCCAACCTCCCTGGACGTGGCCGCAAGAGGAAAATTGATGACAAATCGAAGAGACGGATAATACGAATGGTAACCAAAGAGCCCAGAACAACTTCCAAAGAGATTAGAGGTGAACTCCAAGGTCAAGGTACATCAGTGTCAGATTGTTGAGCCAAAGTGGACTTAATGGAAGACAACCGAGGAGGACGCAAATCATAAAAAAGCGAGACTGGAATTTTCCAAAATGCATATTGACAAGCCACAAAGCTTCTGGGAGAATGTCCTTTGGACAGATGAGACAAAACTTTAGCTTTTTGGCAAGTCACATCTGCTCTATGTTCACAGACGCAAAAATGAAGCATACAAAGAAAAGAACACTGTACCTACAGTGAAACATGGAGGAGGCTCGGTTATGTTATGGGGCTGCTTTTGTCATGTTATGTCCTGGGCAGTCTAGTAGTTTCCCTGTGTTTCCTCTGTTTCCCTGTCCTTTTGTCTCCTGAGTGTTTTACCCTGTTAGTCTGGTCTGTCTGTCTGGAAGGAGGTGTGGCCATCTCCTCCTCCCTCTCCTGGGCGGTAGTTGCTGGAGCAGCTGACACTAATCATCAATCAACACACACTCTGCAGTATATCAACCCTGGTCTTCTTGCCATTCATCGCCAGATCGTTTTCATCGCCACAGTGGTAGTAATCTTTCAGACTCACTTACTTTGCTAGTTAGCTTCCTTTTTGACTTTGCTCTTGCTCACTTGGTTCCTGTTGTGCTCATCCTGTTTTTATATTTTTGCCCTAGTGTGGTATACTTACCTGCCAGCTGCCTCCGCTTCCTGCTGCTCCTACCTGCTCACTCTCCAACCTCATTGCTTCCTCTTGGATCACAGTGGATTGGGATAACCATCTGGAGGAACACTGGAACCACATTCCCCATGCTCCTCGCTCCTGTCCTGTCTACCATTTTGAATTTATTATTATAATAAATTCTTTATTGTTACACCTTAAAAACCTGTTTTGTGTGTGCTGCTTTTGGGTCCACGTTTTGTTTAACCAGAACATAACAGCTCTGCTGCATCTGACACAGTGTTTCTTGAATCTGTGCATGGTACAATGAAATCTGAAGACTATCAAGGCATTCTGGAGCGAAATGTGCTGCCCAGTGTCAGAAAGCTTGGTCTCAGTTGCAGGTCATGGGTCCTCCAACAGGATAATGACCCAAAACACAGCTAAAAACACCCAAGAATGGCTAAGAACAAAACATTGGACTATTCTGAAGTGGCCTTCTATGAGCCCTGATCTAAATCCTATTGAACATCTGTGGAAGGAGCTGAAACATGCATTCGGAGAAGGCACCCTTCAAACCTGAGACAGCTGGAGCAGTTTGCTCACGAGGAGTGGGCCAACATACCTGTCGACAGGTGCAGAAGTCTCATTGAGAGTTACAGAAATCACTCGATTGAAGTGATTGCCTCGAAAGGTTGTACAACTAAATATTAAGTTAAGGGTACCATCATTTTTGTCCAGGCCAGTTTCATTAGTTTGTTTTTTAAAATGATTCTGTTGAACCACAATTCAAAAGTAATGACTGATTTTCATTAGTTAATTTTCAGTGAATTTTTATTTATTATTACTTTTGTCAGTTACAAGTTATTTCAGTGACCATTGTGGGTTTTTCTTTCTTTAACGGAAGGGTACCAACAATTTTGCCTACGTGTGTAAATGAGAAGTACCGGACGGTTCAACATCATTAATCCTTTAAGGCATTAGCATGTTCATTCTGCCTCAATCGGGTCCCAAACTCACAACCTCAGACACCAAAGGACAAGTCCCTGTCTTGGTGGGCTAACTGCCTAGGGGGGGGGGGGGCATGTAAAGGCAGATTTCAAACTAGTGTAAAAAATTCCGTTTTCAAGATAAAATTCTGAGAATTTGCATACATATCCAGACAACACAGAGAAATGTATTTTAATACAGATTGATTGCTCTATAAGTGCCAAACTGATTAAAATTAAAAATGCTTGATTTCCATTGACTGCAATGGGGATGAAATTCAAAATACTGTAAAAAATACAGTTTTTGAGATAAAATTCTGAAATTTACCACCCTAGATCTGCCATGACCTCAACATTTTGTCATTTATTTTCATGAACATTGGAGCTTTTTTTAGCGAGACTGTGCAGTACTGTTTACACTAAAGCGTTTTGATTCACTGTGGGCTCAATTTTTTGATAAATCAAAAAATCTGGCTGGATCATTTGTGGAGGACATTCTGAAGATGCAGCGGAGCAAGTTTGGTGTCAATTGAGCAAGAAAAAAATGTAGGAAGAGATAGGTTTAATAAAAACCAGAGTGATGGAGTTCATAATTCCTGCCAAAAGAAGAAGAAGAAGAAGACTGACAAAAAATAAAAGAATCTACATTGATTCTATGAAGTTATGGTTACAAGTTACAGGCATTAAAGGTCCCATATCATGCTCATTTTCAGATTCATATTTGTATGTTGTGTTTCTACTAGAACATGTTTACATGCTGTAAGGTTAAAAAAAACTTTTTTTTCCTCATACTTTCAGCCTGAATATACCTGTATTCACCCTCTGTCTTAAAGCTCAGTTTTTTTTCGCATTTTGACGGAATTGCAACAGAATTGCGTTGCTAGGTCCATGAATACTTCCTGTCATCTGATGTCATAAACATACACTGCAACCAGGAATAAACTGGGACCCATTTAGAATGTTTACGTTAAAAACTTTGAAATGGTCTAAATATTGTAGATTTGTGACATCACAAATGGACAGAAATCCTGACGGCTTGTTTCAAATGCAGAGTTTCTGAATACGGGCTGTGTGTGTTTCTCCGTGGATTAAGCATTTCAATACTTTCACAGTATTTATATAGAACTTAAGCCTGCTTTATAATAAAAAAAACATGAAAATCTCACTTTTTTATAATATGGGACCTTTAAGTTATATTTATTGTAGTGTTGACATCATTATAGTAGTCCAGGAATGGTTGCCATACTTGTTTGAATGTATTAACCGAGCCCTGAGTGGTTTATATCTGATCTTTTCCAACTTATACTGAACCAGCTAGACTTGATTCAGCAGGTCTGTGTAATGATGATGAGCAGCCACACGGGGGCGCTCTAACCCAACAGATAGCATCTCTAGCTCGGTGGGTAGGTAGGCTACAGGTGGAGGGCGTGGATAAGTTAGCTGGTGGTCCCTGCTTTTCAACAAGCGTAAATATATTGTAAAGCACAATATAAGATAATTACAATATGCATACGTCATTCTGGTGAATTCGGCGTACAGAAAGTCAAACGAAGACGACTCAAATGTAATAAAAATGCTGTTTATCGGTTATAACTCTCCAGCCGTGCACTATCGCTGAGGTTTGATGGAAACAGGCCTCAGGGAACAACAGGCGACTCCATGAGTGAAGTTTAAGGCACGCCGAATTGAACAGTATCTCCTAATTATTTGCAAATAGCCGAACATTAGCCTCTATCAGGAATGCTCCTTTAGTAGCTATCAAAGAAACGTTTAACTTCACGAGTTTTCAACGGAGTTCGTCTCCTGTGTGAGGGACAGCTGCAGGAGAGAGAGGACCAGAGGGAAACGCTGCAGGACTGACTGACAGGTGAGCTAACTAATGAACAACTAGTGAACAAGCTGGCAACGTTTCATTTTAGCCACTAGCTTTAATGTTTATTCATTGTTTCAACATGCAGAGGTTGTTGTGTAGCCAGCCTGGAAGACACAGAGGAACGAACATCAGCCATGACTGAGGTAGGAGGATGTTTATAGCTGGAATCAACATTGCCAGCTATAAAATGATGCATGGTGCGTTCAGGGACTGAGATATCTGAGGCCAAACTGCTGGTGTAACAGATAGAAGAAGTGACAGTAAATAATATTTGTAATTTTTATTTCTTATGTTATGTGTTTTATTGCAATATGTATTAATTTCACCAAAATCCCTCACTTGTTGTGTTGTTCCTAAGTTTGTCCTTGGTATTGGGAGTACTGTTTTAGTTTGTGCTACAGCGCCCTCTAGTGGTTGTTAGCAGACGTACTGCGTCTCTTCCGCTCTCTCGTCAGTCTGCACTGAACCTGACTGCGAGAGGTATGTATCTAAAGTGGCGCGATGTAAAGTGTGAATTCTAATGTTTTAATGTTGATTTAATTACACAGAGCAGTTTACTCTTTCATAGTATCATTAGGACAGACGAACTGGGTAATTTTCTGTCGTGCTTTTTACTTGTAAAGTGAGTTTTGAGAGGCTAAGCTAACTAGCTAAACATGTGTGTGTGCTGGTGTCGCCGTTTTATCTTCCCGTGGGATACACATGTAAGCTTGTCCTTTTCTCATGTTAGGTGTGTTTCTATGAGG